>NW_027062806.1:223834-248958 GCF_032884065.1 Artemia franciscana | reverse complement strand
TCCCCGTTGTAGTTGTGTCCCTGTGTCCCGGTCGTCATTTATATTCCCTGTGTCCCGGGTCCCGGTCGTCATTTGTATCCCGGTGTCCCGGTCTGTATATACATTCGTTTTTTAGTTTTGTTTTTCTCCTTTATTTTTTTCCTTTTTTTTTCTTTTTTAGCTTATTTAGATTTTTAGATTTTTTAGTTTTTTTATTAGTTTTTAGTTTTTTTTTTCTTTTTAGTTTTTTTGTCCCGGTCGTCATTTATATCCCCCTGTTTCCCCCGGTGTCCCCGTTGTAGTTGTGTCCCTGTGTCCCGGTCGTCATTTATATTCCCTGTGTCCCGGTCGTCATTTGTATCCCGGTGTACCGGTCTGTATATACATTCGTTTTTTAGTTTTGTTTTTCTCCTTTATTTTTTTCCTTTTTTTTTCTTTTTTAGTTTATTTAGATTTTTAGATTTTTTAGTTTTTTTATTAGTTTTTAGTTTTTTTTTCTTTTTAGTTTTTTTGTAGTTTTTACCTTCTTTTTAGTTTTGTTAATTTTTTTTTTTACTTGTGTCCTGGTCGTCATTTATACTCCCTGTGTCCCGGTGCTTTGTTGATTGCTAATCGAACATTCCTTTTGTCCTGGTCGCTTTCTCTTTCAGTGTCGTCATTTATTTTTTTCTTTTTTAGTTCTTTTAGTTTTTACCTTTTTTAGTTTTTTTTTAGTTTTTAGTTTTTTTAGTTTTTTACCTTTTTTTAGTTTTTTTAGTTTTTTTAGTTTTTTAGCTTTTTTATTTTTTTTATTAGTTTTTAGTTTTTTTGTAGTTTTTGCCTTTTTTTTAGTTTTTTTAGTTTTTTAGCTTTTTTATTAGTTTTTAGTTTTTTTTTGTAGTTTTTGCCTTTTTTTAGTTTTTTTAGTTTTTTAGCTTTTTAGTTTTTTTTTATTAGTTTTTAGTTTTTTTTGTAGTTTTTGCCTTTTTTTAGTTTTTTCAGTTTTGACGTCACCTGATCCAGTTTTTTTCAGGTGACGTCACCTGATCCACGATCCACAGATCCACAGACAACTTATTTTTATATATATAGATAGTTTTTTTTTTTTACTTATGTCCTGGTCGTCATTTATACTCCCTGTGTCCCGGTGCTTTGTTGATTGCTAATCGAACATTCCTTTTGTCCTGGTCGCTTTCTCTTTGAGTGTCGTCATTTATTAGTTTTTTCCTTTTTTTTTTTAGTTTTTTATTGGTTTTTACCTTTATTTTAGCTTATTTTTCAGTTTTTTCCTTTTTTTTAGTTTTTTTTTTATTTTTTATTTTTTTTTAGTTTTTTACCTTTTTTTAGTTTTTTTAGTTTTTTTAGTTTTTTAGCTTTTTTACTTTTTTTATTAGTTTTTAGTTTTTTTTTATAGTTTTTGCCTTTTTTTAGTTTTTTCAGTTTTTTTTTAGTTTTTTATTGGTTTTTACCTTTATAGTTTTTTTAGTTTTTTAGCTTTTTTATTTTTTTTATTAGTTTTTAGTTTTTTTTGTAGTTTTTGCCTTTTTTTAGTTTTTTCAGTTTTGACGTCACCTGATCCAGTTTTTTCAGGTGACGTCACCTGATCCATCCATCCATCCATCCACAGACAGACAACTTATTTTTATATATATAGATATATATATATATATATATATATATATATATATATCTTCTATATATATATAAAAATAAGTTAATTGGAAACGGAAAGCTCCCAGTAGACTCAATTTCAGGACGTATACAACTACCAGCTGATTTCTGTAATTTAGTGACGTCCAAAAATGAATTGATTGAAAAAGTATTTCCGAATATTCTAAAAAATTATAAAAATAATAAATGGCTAAGTGAAAGAGCGATTCTCGCACCCAAAAATATAGACGTCCACGAAATCAACAATATTGTTTTGACCAAGATTCGAGACCAGGCAGTCCTTTACAAGTCAGTCGACATAGTTTTGGAACCAAATGAAGCGGTTAATTATCCATCTGAATTTTTAAATTCCATAGATCTTTCAGGGTTTCCACCACACGTGCTACAACTAAAAATAGGCGTACCAATAATACTTTTAAGAAATATCAACCCACCAAAGCTTTGCAATGGCACGCGACTTGCCGTAAAAAAAAGAATGGAAAACCTAATAGAGGCCACAATCTTGACAGGGCCTTTTGAGGGTGAGGCTGTTCTTATTCCTCGCATTCCCATGATTCCAACGGATCTGCCTTTTCAATTTAAAAGATTGCAATTCCCAATTCGATTAGCATTTGCAATCACCATTAACAAAGCTCAAGGTCAATCATTAGAAAAATGTGTTATAGATATTAATACTGATTGTTTTTCCCATGGACAATTGTACTTTGCATGTTCGAGGGTAGGTAAACCTGACAATCTATTTATATGCAGCGACAATTGGACAGCGAAGAATGTTGTATATTCGCAAGTTTTACGCAGTTAATTTGTATTGTATCTATCTATCTATATAAAAACGAGTTGTGTGTATGCATGTTTGTTTGTTTGTAAAAAGAGCGTTTGTATATGACGTCATTATTAGTACATACGGCTTTGTATATGCACAGACAATGGGAAAGCCAAGAATGTTGTATATTCGCAATTTTTACGTAGTTTAACTCCTGCAGACGAAATGAATGCTTGCCTGAAAAATTCTAATTTATGGGCACACGTAAAAATATTAAAATTAACTACAAATATGCGTGTCCGATTGCAAAACAATGACTCTGGTCAAACATTTTCAGATCAATTGCTGGCAATTGGAAACGGAAAGCTCCCAGTAGTGGGAAAGCCAAGAATGTTGTATATTCGCAATTTTTACGTAGTTTGAAACACATATATAAATCTATCTATATTCACAGGTGGGACACAGGGACACAACTACAATGGCGCGTAACTAATATGGCGCGTAACGACTTACGCGCGCGGGGGGGCTTGGGGGGGGGGGGGGGGGGGCGCGAAGCGCTCCACCAACTAGGTGTTGGGGTGGCGCTTCGCGCCACCCCAACAGCTAGTATATATATATATATATATATATATATATATATATATATATATATATATATATATATACTATATAGTTGGTATATACTATATATATATATATATATATATATATATATATATATATATATATATATATATATATATACTATATAGTTGGTATATACTATATATATATATATATATATATATATATATATATATATATATATATATATACTATATAGCTGTTGGGGTGGCGCGACCCCCAACACCTAGTTGGTGGGGCGCTTCGTGCCCCCCCCCAAGCCCCCCCCCCCCCCCGAGCGGGGGGGCTTATATATATATATATATAAATATATATATATATATATATATATATATATATATATATATATATATATATATATATATATATATATATATATATATATATATATATATATATATATATATAAGTTGTTTGTCTGTCTGTCTGTGGATCAGGTGACGTCATGTTTCTGTGTCGGCTGACGTCATGTTTTCGACACACGAAATTACAGACCGGGACATCGGGACACAAATGACGACCGGGACATCGGGACACAAATGACGACCGGGACACCGGCACAAAGGAATATAAATGACGACCGGGACACAAGGAATGTTCGATTAGCAATCACCATCAACAAAGCACCGGGACACAAATGCCGACCGGGACACAGGGAGTATAAATGATGACCAGGACATAAGTAAAAAAAATTAAAAACTAAAAAAAAAGTAAAAACTACAAAAAAACTAAAAAGAAAAAAAAAACTAAAAAACTAATAAAAAACTAAAAAAGCTAAAAAGCTAAAAAAAAAACTAAAAAAGAAAATAGAATGAAAACGGAAAAAAAATGAAAAATGAAGGAGAAAAACAAAACTAAAAAAAAAGAAAAAAAAACTAAAAAAAGGTAAAAAACTAAAACCTAAAAAAAGACCAATTCAAAAACGAATGTATATACAGACCGGGACACAAATGACGACCGGGACACAGGGAATATAAATGACAACCAGGACACTCAAAGAGAAATTACAGACCGGGACACCGGAACACAAATGACGACCGGGACAAAAATGACGACCGGGACACCGCGGAACAGGGAATATAAATAACGACCGCGACACTCAAAGAGAAATTACAAACTGGGACACTGGGACACAAATGACGACCGGGACACAGGGAAACAACAACAACGGGGACGCCGGGGGGCACAGGGGGATATATAAATGACGACAGGGACACAGGGAATGTTCGATTAGCAATCACCATCAACAAAGCTCAAGGGCATTCATAAGAATAATGAGGTATAGATCTGAACTCAGATTGTTTTTCCCATGGACAATTATATGTTGCATGTTCAAGAGTCGGTAAACCTGACAATCTATTTATATGCACAGACAATGGGACAGCCAAGAATGTTGTACATTCGCAAGTTTTACGTAGTTAAAAATATATATATATATATATATATATATATATATCTATCTATATTCACAGGTGGGACACAGGGACGCAACTACAATGGCGCGTAACTAATATGGCGCGTAACGACTTGCGCGCGCGGGGGGGGCTTGGTGGGGGCGCGAAGTGCCCCCACCAACTAGGTGTTGGGGTTAGCTTGGGCCTAGCTAGTATACTATATAGTTGGTATATACTATATATATATATATATATACTATATAGCTGTTGGGGTGGCGCGAAGCGCCATATATATATATATATATACCAGCTGTTGGGGTGGCGCTTCGCGCCACCCCAACACCTAGTTGGTGGGGCGCTTCGTGCCCCCCCAAGCCCCCCCGCGCGCGTAAGTCGTTACGCGCCATATTAGTTATGCGCCATTGTAGTTGTGTCCCTGTGTCCCACCTGTGAATATAGATAGATTTATTTATGTGTTTCAAACTACGTAAAAATTGCGAATAAACAACATTCTTGGCTTTCCCATTGTCTGTGCATATACAAAGCCGTATATACTAATAATGACGTCATATGCAAACGCTCTTTTTACAAACGAACAAACATGCATCCACACAACTCGTTTTTATATAGATAGATAGATAGATAGATACAATACAAATTAACTGCGTAAAACTTGCGAATATACAACATTCTTCGCTGTCCAATTGTCGCTGCATATCTATACATTGTCAGGTTTACCGACCCTCGAACATGCAGCGTACAATTGTCCATGGGAAAAACAATCAGTATTAAGATCTATACCACATTTTTCTAATGATTGACCTTGAGCTTTGTTAATGGTGATTGCAAATGCTAATCGAATTGGGAATTGCAATCTTTTAAATTGAAAAAGCAGATCCGTTGGAATCATGGGAATGCGAGGAATAAGAACAGCCTCACCCTCATAAGGCCCTGTCAAGATTGTGGCCTCTATTACGTTTTCCATTGTTTTTTTACGGCAAGTCGCGTGCCATTGCAAAGCTTTGGTGGGTTGATATTTCTTAAAAGTATTATTGGTACGCCTATTTTTAGTTGTAGCACGTGTGGTGGAAACCCTGAAGGATCTATGGAATTTAAAAATTCAGATGGATAATTAACCGCTTCATTTGGTTCCAAAATTGTGTCGACTGACTTGTAAAGGACTGCCTGGTCTCGAATCTTGGTCAAAACAATATTGTTGATTTCGTGGACGTCTATATTTTTGGGTGCGAGAATCGCTCTTTCACTTAGCCATTTATTATTTTTATAATTTTTTAGAATATTCGGAAATACTTTTTCAATCAATTCATTTTTGGACGTCACTAAATTACAGAAATCAGCAGGTAGTTGTATACGTCCTGAAATTGAGTCTACTGTTTGACCAGAGTCATCGTTTTGCAATCGGACACGCATATTTGTAGTTAATTTTAATATTTTTACGTGTGCCCATAAATTAGAATTTTTTAGGCAAGCATTCATTTCGTCTGCAGGAGTTAAACTACGTAAAAATTGCGAATATACAACATTCTTGGCTTTCCCATTGTCTCTGCATATACAAAGCCGTATGTACTAATAATGACATCATATGCAAACGCTCTTTTTACAAACAAACAAACATGCATACACACAACTCGTTTTTATATAGATAGATAGATAGATAGATACAATACAAATTAACTGCGTAAAACTTGCGAATATACAACATTCTTCGCTGTCCAATTGTCGCTGCATATAAATAGATTGTCAGGTTTACCGACCCTCGAACATGCAACGTACAATTGTCCATGGGAAAAATAATCAGTATTAAGATCTATACCACATTTTTCTAATGATTGACCTTGAGCTTTGTTAATGGTGATTGCAAATGCTAATCGAATTGGGAATTGCAATCTTTTAAATTGAAAAGGCAGATCCGTTGGAATCATGGGAATGCGAGGAATAAGAACAGCCTCACCCTCAAAAGGTCCTGTCAAGATTGTGGCCTCTATTAGGTTTTCCATTGTTTTTTTTAGGGCAAGTCGAGTGCCATTGCAAAGCTTTGTTGGGTTGATATTTCTTAAAAGTATTATTGGTACGCCTATTTTTAGTTCTAGCACGTGTGGTGGAAACCCTGAAAGATCTATGGAATTTAAAAATTCAGATGGATAATTAACCGCTTCATTTGGTTCCAAAACTGTGTCGACTGACTTGTAAAGGACTGCCTGGTCTCGAATCTTGGTCAAAACAATATTGTTGATTTCGTGGACGTCTATATTTTTGGGTGCGAGAATCGCTCTTTCACTTAGCCATTTATTATTTTTATAATTTTTTAGAATATTCGGAAATACTTTTTCAATCAATTCTTTTTTGGACGTCACTAAATTACAGAAATCAGCAGGTAGTTGTATACGTCCTGAAATTGAATCTACTGGGAGCTTTCCGTTTCCAATTGTCAGCAATTGATCTGAAAATGTTTGACCAGAGTCATCGATTTGCAATCGGACACGCATATTTGTAGTTAATTTTAATATTTTTACGTGTGCCCATAAATTAGAATTTTTCAGGCAAGCATTCATTTCGTCTGCAGGAGTTGATCTAGGTATTATAGGTAATGTTTGCCTGAAATCTCCCGCAAGCAATATTAATGTGCTGCCAAAGGGTTTCGACTTCCCTCTCAAATCTTTCAAGCATTGATCCAGAGCCTCGAGCGATTTTTGTGTGCCATTGTGCACTCATCCCAAATAATAAGTTTGCATTGCTGCAATACTTTACCCATCCCAGATGATTTGGAAATATTGCACGTGGGAGTTTCTGTAGAATGCAAATTCAGAGGCAATTTCAAAGCGGAATGAGCAGTTCTTCCACCAGGCAGCAATGTGCGGCTATTCCGGACGACGCAATTGCCAACGCTATATCATTTTTTGATCGAATTGATGCCAGAATCAGTTTTATCACAAATGTTTTACCAGTACCTCCTGGCGCATCCAAAAAGAAAATTTCTCCAACGTTGTTATCGACACAATGCGTTATCGTATCATGAATGTCTTTTTGTTCCGACGTTAACTTGGAAATGTTATTTTGTACATACGACAATAGATCACTCGTACTGTAACTTTGTTCACGATCCAATTCTACACATGTCGAAACAGCAGCGATACGGTTAGGTGAAGGCATTCCCAAATCCTGAAGAGGTTTGTTTGCCATACGTACGCACAAATCTTCTATAATAACTAAAGTGTAGTTATAAATTTCTGATGTAAAATCAAAAGTCATATCTGACGTTTCTAACTGTTTTCGATGGAGTATATCTTCGGACATTTTTGACTTATATTTTTCCCATAACTCTGTAGGAGCTGATGGAGAGCAAGTTGTTAAAATGATGCCAAACAATGCACGAATTTGACTTGGGGTTGACGTTTCGCACGCGTCATTGATGCAGTTATCCCAGTGTTGGTCATTCTCCAATAAATTCAGAGCTTGGCATGCACTACGGTAAGTGTCATGTATAGTACCGTTTACAGTTCTCAAATACTCAAAGGATGTCGGACCGGGTACATTCACCAAAAGCAGGCGTAGAAAGAAGCATTCATGTTGATTGGGGTGAACGGTGTAGAGTCTTCCTATCGTGGTATCTTTGAAGATGGTAGGTTGGCCGTCGACTGACTTACCCTGTTTTCGACGTTCAAATACTTTATTTTTAGTATTCCACGTGTAATACGAAGGCACTTCAGTATACAGCAGTTTTTTTGCAAAAGAATCATTTTTGCAAAGCGAAAAAAAAACTGTTAATGTTGTATCCGGTGGATTCAGGACTCTTTGTTGCACGTTGGTTTCCGTGAAATAAACACGTTGACCATTCTGTAAATGTACCGCTAAGTGAACAACAGCTGGACTACGTTCATGTATCGGAAATGAAAGAATTCGCCAAACAGCTTCATTACAGCTTATGTATCTTCCAGCCTGATATTGTACGGTTTCGTCGAAATCTTTGATTTCGGGCTGCAAGCCAAAAACTGCCATGTCACTGCCTTTGTTGACGTATTTACATATGTATTTGATTGCCTTTACGGAGTTACAGTATTCAACGTTTATGTGTGCATTAAATGTTTTTGATAATAATGGGGAATATGGAACAACCCACTGGTTATCTACTTCGATGGTGGTACCGTTACGCTTCTTTATTATTGCTGTTTTACCGCCATCTTCAGTAGATCTTCTTCTATATTGTGGGTAACCATCATTGCCAGTAATTGTGTTTGATACTAAAAGTCGAGGATATTGCTTTGTGCACCTTCCTTTGGCCATGCATGGTGAATTTTCGTTCAGTGCACCGCAAGGTCCATGTATCATATTTTTTACAATAATATCATGTAACCCCTTATCGACATTTTTATCAGGTATTTCAACGGAAATCACATCATCAATTTCGTTCGAAGTAATTTTTTTATGTAGCCAGATTAGTATATGTGCGTGTGGCAAACCTCGTTTTTGCCATTCCACTGAGTACATCCAGCATCGCACTGACCCAAACACTTCAAGTTTTACTATGTAGTTTATCAGTGATTTCAACTTTTGCCGGAAGACACGGGCCGTAATATCATGCCTATGAACCGCCGATTGTCCTTGAAGTAAAAGCTGCAGTATCTCGTCCCAAGATTGATTACATGTAAATGTAATAAATAAATCTGGACGACCATAGAGACGAACATACTTAATAGCATCTTGAGCATATTCATGCATATGACGGGGACTGCCAGCATATGACGAAGGTAAAATTGTTAATCTTCCAACGTTTGTGGTATTACCGTCATTTATAACTGCATCTCGCAAATGAATGTATTGTTCCGAGCGGAGCTTGGTCTGATTCAGGCGGATATATAGCAAACGTTCTGATTCAATTTTAGCATACATATCAACGACAAATTGGTGAAACAATTCACGGCATTTTAAAATATAATTTTCTTCATCCTGCCGAATCATTAGTCTATAGGAATAATAATGCATTGCACTGCATTTCTTATTCATTTCTTTGTTAGTGGCTGGATTCATCAATTTAATATTAAAGTGATAGCCGTCGGCTCCATCCCAAAAAATGATAGGATATTGTAGGGCATCGTAGCATCGATGAGTTTCAGCAATTCTTAACAACTGAGCGTTTCGCTTATGAAGAATAATATCTCGAGGTAAAACTGATCACCGACCATAACGATTGCCACTTCGTCGATAGTTGGAGCATTGTATCTATGCACATGTTGGCCAGGAGGCGTTTTGTCAGCGGAAATAACAATTTTATGCGTATCAGTAGGCATCAAATCGATGGCTGTTTTGAACAGACGCACTAAATTATTATTTTCGTGGAAAAGATGTTGCAATTGGGAAACGATTGTCCTTTCAACGTTGGGAGAAATTTCGCAACGTGCATTCAATTCAGAATTTCTATCACTGATGAAGTACAATTGTAAAAATTTATGATTCTCGCCTGAGAATGGTAGAAGGGACCCTGCTCTATGATAAATTTGCCCTTTTACTTTGAAAGTAGACATAAATTGATCTGGATTTTCGATTTGGGCTCCAAACGACGTCATTTGGAAACATGAGTTTTATTTTCTGATTTGTGACAAAAAACGCTTAGATTCTGACGTAGTTCCAGTAAGGAAAGTCTTCAATGGCTCTGGTGGTGCAGCCAATAGAGGAAGTTTAACTTTTCCTGAGGCGCAACACATTCCCATTGTTTCACCATTGAATTTCAAGGCCTTGCAATAGGGACAAATTTTAGACATTGTCCCGATTTGAACACATCTACTCAAGCTATAATCATCGACTGGGTTGTACCTGAATGCCAGGCGATAACTTTCAGGTTGCTCTGATTCCTCGGCACGCTTTCTTTTCTTACTTTCTCTATCAGCAGCAAGCCTGATTTCTTGCTGTTCTTGTAATTCCTCGGCACGCCTTCTTTTTTCACACTTTCTCTTTTAGCAGCAAGTCTGCTTCCGCGTTGCTCTGGTAGTTCCTCGGCACGCTTTCTGTTCTTTCTTTCTCTATCAGCCTCAAGCCTGTTTTCTTGCTGTTCTTTTGATTCCTCGGCACGCTTTCTGTTCTTTCTTTCTCTATCAGCCTCAAGCCTGTTTCCTTGCTGTTCTTTTGATTCCTCGGCACGCTTTCTGTTCTTTCTTTCTCTATCAGCCTAAAGCCTGTTTCCTTGCTGTTCTTTTGATTCCTCGGCACGCTTTCTTTTCTGACTTTCTCTATCAGCAGCAAGTTTTTTGGCATAGACTCTTTGAGCATCTTCATCGGCTTTTGTCATTGTAAGTTCATCAGTCATTTTAAACTTAAACATTAATAGATTTCTACGTGAACATATGTCTTAAATATCTTGAATGACGTCATCGTCATAGCAAAAATGACGACAACTAACTTCATGACGTCAGTCAACACAGAAACATGACGTCACCTGACAGATCAATATTATCTAACAAATTTCAATGTTGCTACTTGTATATTTACCTGTTTATTTGAAGTGCGTGCAAATACAGAAATATGTACAAAGAGGTCATTTTATATACATACTAGCTGTTGGGCTGGCGCTTCGCGCCATGTTGATAAAAACAAATCTAGTTTTATTAGTAATTTGAAAAATAACTGCCCAGAAATACAGGAAAATTTAGGATTTTAGGGAGGCTTGGGTGCTGAGCACCATTATTCCTAGGCACGTCTCTGATGTAATGTAACAAAAATAAGATTATTCGGTTCTGCTAAATACATGTCTGTTGATTTGTTTTGGGGGAGATTTAACAGCCACAACTCTAGAGAGACAGCATAGGTTACTAGTTGATTAGTTGCAGAACAGGTACCGAGTTTCAACGGTCTGTCATGAATTTTGTCATAAAAAGACAGATTGAAATATAATCTTTATATTTCAGAGCCAGCAGGTTACTTAAGACAATCCTTAACTAGTAAAGTAATAGGATCCATATTTAATAAAATAAATAAGGAAATCCTCAAATTGATAGTAAATCCTTAATTAGTTTCTTAATATAATTAAGTTATAAATCTGTCATATAAGTGAGTCGTACAAAAAATATGAAACTATGAAATCAATTGAAATTTTATAAATAAAACGATAGTTCTTGTATAAAATAAGTTTTATGTCTAGTTGTTGAACTGTGTGACATCATATGTCGTCATTTGATAGGTAACAGTTAAACGATTATTAACTACAATACTATGCGAAGGAAAAATGGTTAAGCAATATTGTAAATAGCTTCTGAGACTAGACCACACTGGCTAAGCATGACAAGATGAGAAAAAGATATCCGTAAAAAAGAAAAACGAGGATAGTTCCATCCAGTGAAGTTGCCAAAATATTGCAAATACTTCGGCCGATACCTCCGTTCACCCGTTTTCAAAAATAGAAAAATGCAATAAAGTCTAAATAAATAAAATAACAAATATCTCTCCCCCAGCTCAGTAGTAGTAAATTTCCCCTGGAACATTGGGCTTGAGCAGGGGGAATACATTTTACCATCCATATTCTGCTAATTTTAGAAACGATTAGTGTTACGTCGCTGGTTAACATATTAAAGTTTATAGTTTACATTTCTTTCGTTTATTTCAAATTTCAATAAAACATTAGATTGATGGGACACCGGGACACAGGAATATAAATGACGACCGGGACACAGGG
This sequence comes from Artemia franciscana, assembly GCF_032884065.1. NCBI lineage: Eukaryota > Metazoa > Arthropoda > Branchiopoda > Anostraca > Artemiidae > Artemia > Artemia franciscana. The sequence continues at coordinate 236,867 of NW_027062806.1, read as the reverse complement.
ACACAACTACAACAGGGACACCGGGGGTCACAGGGGGGATATATAAATGACGTCGGGGACACAGGGAATATTTGATACAGACAATGGGACAGCGAAGAATGCTGTATATTAGCAAGTTTTACGTAGTTAAAAACATATATATATATATATATATATATATATATATATATATATATATATATATATATATATTATATATATATATATATATATATATATATATATATATATACTAGCTGTTGGGGTGGCGCTTCGCGCCACCCCAACACCTAGTTGGTGGGGGCGCTTTGCGCCCCCCCCCAAGCCCCCCCGCGCGCGTAAGTCGTTACGCGCCATAATAGTTACGCGCCATTGTAGTTGTGTCCCTATGTCCCACCTGTGAATATAGATAGATATATATATATATATATATATATATATATATATATATATATATATATATATATATATATATATATATATATATATATATATATATATATATATATATATATATATATATATATATATATATATATATATATATATATGGTTTTAACTACGTAAAACTTGCGAATATACAACACTCTTTGCTGTCCCATTGTCTTTGCATATAAATAGATTGTCATGTTTACCGACTCTTGAACATGCAACATATAATGGTCCATGGGAAAACAATCTGTATTCAGATCTATACCTCATGATTCTAATGATTGCCCTTGAGCTTTGTTGATGGTGATTGCTAATCGACCATTCCCTGTCCCGGTGTCCCGGTCGTCATTTATATCCCCCTGTTTCCCCCGGTGTCCCCGTTGTAGTTGTGTCCCTGTGTCCCGGTCGTCATTTATATTCCCTGTGTCCCGGTCGTCATTTGTATCCCGGTGTACCGGTCTGTATATACATTCGTTTTTTAGTTTTGTTTTTCTCCTTTATTTTTTTCCTTTTTTTTCTTTTTTAGTTTATTTAGATTTTTAGATTTTTTAGTTTTTTTATTAATTTTTAGTTTTTTTTTCTTTTTAGTTTTTTTGTAGTTTTTACCTTCTTTTTAGTTTTGTTAGTTTTTTTTTTTTACTTATGTCCTGGTCGTCATTTATACTCCCTGTGTCCCGGTGCTTTGTTGATTGCTAATCGAACATTCCTTTTGTCCTGGTCGCTTTCTCTTTGAGTGTCGTCATTTATTTTTTTCTTTTTTAGTTCTTTTAGTTCTTACCTTTTTTAGTTTTTTTAGTTTTTTAGATGAAAATTTTTTTTAGTTTTTTCCTTTTTTTCTTTTTAGTTTTTTATTGGTTTTTACCTTTATTTTAGCTTATTTTTCAGTTTTTTCCTTTTTTTTAGTTTTTTTTATTTTTTATTTTTTTTAGTTTTTTACCTTTTTTTAGTTTTTTTAGTTTTTTTAGTTTTTTTAGTTTTTTTAGTTTTTTAGCTTTTTTACTTTTTTTATTAGTTTTTAGTTTTTTTGTAGTTTTTGCCTTTTTTTAGTTTTTTCAGTTTTTTTTTTAGTTTTTTATTGGTTTTTACCTTTATTTTTAGCTTATTTTTCAGTTTTTTCCTTTTTTTTATTTTTTTTTAGTTTTTAGTTTTTTTAGTTTTTTACCTTTTTTTAGTTTTTTTAGGTTTTTTAGTTTTTTAGCTTTTTTATTTTTTTTATTAGTTTTTAGTTTTTTTTTGTAGTTTTTGCCTTTTTTTTAGTTTTTTTAGTTTTTTAGCTTTTTTATTAGTTTTTAGTTTTTTTTGTAGTTTTTGCCTTTTTTTAGTTTTTTTTAGTTTTTTAGCTTTTTTATTTTTTTTATTAGTTTTTAGTTTTTTTTGTAGTTTTTGCCTTTTTTTAGTTTTTTCAGTTTTGACGTCACCTGATCCAGTTTTTTCAGGTGACGTCACCTGATCCACGATCCACAGATCCACAGACAACTTATTTTTATATATATAGATAGTTTTTTTTTTCTTATGTCCTGGTCGTCATTTATACTCCCTGTGTCCCGGTGCTTTGTTGATTGCTAATCGAACATTCCTTTTGTCCTGGTCGCTTTCTCTTTGAGTGTCGTCATTTATTTTTTTCTTTTTTAGTTCTTTTAGTTTTTACCTTTTTTAGTTTTTTTTAGTTTTTTAGATGAAATTTTTTTTTAGTTTTTTCCTTTTTTTCTTTTTAGTTTTTTATTGGTTTTTACCTTTATTTTAGCTTATTTTTCAGTTTTTTCCTTTTTTTTATTTTTTTTTTATTTTTATTTTTTTTTAGTTTTTTACCTTTTTTTAGTTTTTTAAGTTTTTTTTAGTTTTTTAGCTTTTTTACTTTTTTTATTAGTTTTTAGTTTTTTTTGGAGTTTTTGCCTTTTTTTTAGTTTTTTCAGTTTTTTTTTTAGTTTTTTATTGGTTTTTACCTTTATTTTAGCTTATTTTTCAGTTTTTTCCTTTTTTTTAGTTTTTTTTAGTTTTTAGTTTTTTTAGTTTTTTACCTTTTTTTAGTTTTTTTAGTTTTTTTAGTTTTTTAGCTTTTTTATTTTTTTTATTAGTTTTTAGTTTTTTTTGTAGTTTTTGCCTTTTTTTTAGTTTTTTTAGTTTTTTAGCTTTTTTATTAGTTTTTAGTTTTTTTTGTAGTTTTTGCCTTTTTTTAGTTTTTTTAGTTTTTTAGCTTTTTTATTTTTTTTTATTAGTTTTTAGTTTTTTTTTAGTTTTTGCCTTTTTTTAGTTTTTTCAGTTTTGACGTCACCTGATCCAGTTTTTTCAGGTGACGTCACCTGATCCATCCACAGATCCACAGACAACTTATTTTTATATATATAGATCTATATATATAAAAATAAGTTGTCTGTCTGTGGATGGATGGATGGATGGGTCAGGTGACGTCACCTGAAAAAACTGGATCAGGTGACGTCAAAACTGAAAAAAATAAAAAAGGCAAAAACTACAAAAAAACTAAAAACTAATAAAAAAAATAAAAAAGCTAAAAAACTAAAAAAACTAAAAAAAGGCAAAAACTACAAAAAAAACTAAAAACTAATAAAAAAGCTAAAAAACTAAAAAAACTAAAAAAAGGCAAAAACTACAAAAAAAACTAAAAACTAATAAAAAAAATAAAAAAGCTAAAAAACTAAAAAAACTAAAAAAACTAAAAAAAAGATAAAAAACTAAAAAAACTAAAAACTAAAAAAAAAGGAAAAAACTGAAAAATAAGCTAAAATAAAGGTAAAAACCAATAAAAAACTAAAAAAAAAACTGAAAAAACTAAAAAAAGGCAAAAACTACAAAAAAAACTAAAAACTAATAAAAAAAGTAAAAAAGCTAAAAAACTAAAAAAACTAAAAAAACTAAAAAAAGGTAAAAAACTAAAAAAAATAAAAAATAAAAAAAAACTAAAAAAAAGGAAAAAACTGAAAAATAAGCTAAAATAAAGGTAAAAACCAATAAAAAACTAAAAAGAAAAAAAGGAAAAAACTAAAAAAAAATTTCATCTAAAAAACTAAAAAAAACTAAAAAAGGTAAAAACTAAAAGAACTAAAAAATAAAAAAAATAAATGACGAAACTCAAAGAGAAAGCGACCAGGACAAAAGGAATGTTCGATTAGCAATCAACAAAGCACCGGGACACAGGGAGTATAAATGACGACCAGGGCATAAGTAAAAAAAAAAAAACTATCTATATATATAAAAATAAGTTGTCTGTGGATCTGTGAATCGTGGATCAGGTGACGTCACCTGAAAAAACTGGATCAGGTGACGTCAAAACTGAAAAAACTAAAAAAAGGCAAAAACTACAAAAAAAACTAAAAACTAATAAAAAAAATACACCGGGATACAAATGACGACCGGGACACAGGGAATATAAATGACGACCGGGACACAGGGACACAACTACAACGGGGACACCGGGGGAAACAGGGGGATATAAATTACGACCGGGACAAAAAAACTAAAAAGAAAAAAAAAAGAAAAACTAATAAAAAAACTAAAAAATCTAAAAATCTAAATAAGCTAAAAAAGAAAAAAAAGGAAAAAAATAAAGGAGAAAAACAAAACTAAAAAACGAATGTATATACAGACCGGGACACCGGGATACAAATGACGACCGGGACACAGGGAATATAAATGACGACCGGGACACAGGGACACAACTACAACGGGGACACCGGGGGAAACAGGGGGATGTAAATGACGACCGGGACACCGGGACAGGGAATGGTCGATTAGCAATCACCATCAACAAAGCTCAAGGGCAATCATTAGAATCATGAGGTATAGATCTGAATACAGATTGTTTTCCCATGGACCATTATATGTTGCATGTTCAAGAGTCGGTAAACCTGACAATCTATTTATATGCAAAGACAATGGGACAGCAAAGAATGTTGTATATTCGCAAGTTTTACGTAGTTAAAACCATATATATATATATATATATATATATATATATATATATATATATATATATATATATATATATATATATATATATATATATATATATATATATATATATATATATATATATATATATATATCTATATTCACAGGTGGGACATAGGGACACAACTACAATGGCGCGTAACTATTATGGCGCGTAACGACTTACGCGCGCGGGGGGGCTTGGGGGGGGCGCGAAGCGCCCCCACCAACTAGGTGTTGGGGTGGCGCGAAGCGCCACCCCAACAGCTAGTATATATATATATATATATATATATATATATATATATATATATATCCACAGGTGGGACACAGGGTCACTACTGCAATGGCGCGTAACAACTTAAGCGCAAGGGGGGGGGGGCCTTTGAGGGGCGGGCGAAGTGCCCCAACAGCTAGTCTTCTATCTATCTATATATATATAAATAAGTTGTATGTGTGTTATGTCTGTCGAGTGACGTCATGTCGTCATGTCATGAAGTTAGTTGTCGTCATGTTTGTTATGACGATGACGTCATGTTTGTTATGACGATGACGTCATTAAAGGTATTTAAGAAATTCGTCAAAGACAAATTTTTAATTGTAAGAAGATCGTGGACGGAAAAATGTTTAATTGTAAAATGACTGAAGAACCTACAATGGCAACAGCCGAGGAAGCTGCTCAAAGAGTATGCCAAAAAACTTCCTGCTGATAGAGAAAGTAAGAAAAGAAAGCGTGCCGAGGAATCACAAGAACAGCAAGAAAACAGGCTTGCGGCTGATAAAGAAAGTAAGGACAGAAAGCGTGCCGAGGAATCACAAGAGCAGCGTGAAAACAGGCTTGCGGCTTCAAGAGATAATGCCAAATTAGGAATGTGCAATTTCCGTCAACGAAGGCGTGTCGATGAACTACCAGAGCAACGCGAAACCAGACTTGCTGCTAAAAGAGAAAGTGAAAAAAGAAGGCGTACCGAGGAATCACATGAGCAACATGAAAACAGGCTTGTGGCTTCAAGAGATAATGCCAAAAGAAAGCGTGCCGATGAATCACAAGAGCAACGTGAAAATTATCGCAAGTAGAACATCACGGAAAGCTATTAAAAGGCTCATGTTAAATAAAATTGCTGCATCAAGTTCCTTTTGTAATTAACAAAACTCAATATTTAAAATATATCATATTTTGACAAAAATCTGCTGCTTCGTATACAAGATGATTAATGAGGTCGTGCATTAAAGGGTGCCCTGGATAGGATGTTGCATAATTAAACTAATACGTTGTATGTTTATATAACATTTGTTCAAATCAGTTGAATACACGTGTTGTATTGTATCGGATTAACTGCGGTTCTTGACTACTAAGGTCCTTGCGTTGGCCCTGCAGTGCGTTGCTACGGCCGAGTTTGAACTCTGGATCCCATAGAAGCTTTATCCAGGAATTGGATACGCTTTGTGGGATGGGGGAGGGAGAGGGTTACAAAAGGATTTTTTTGGGGGAGGAATTATAATTTACACACCAAAAATTTTTTATATTTATTTTTTTATGTTTTTATGAGTCGGACAAATATTTTGGGGAGGGTTAGTTCACAACCACCTACACCCCCTGTATACGATCCTGGTCACGTTTTACCAAGCTGAGGTCAAACCCGCCAAGCCAACACAGGACTGAATGGATGCAACTTGACGGTTGTATTATTTTGAATTGCCTACGGTTTACTCTGTCATTTATTTTCAGGATTACTCAAAGCTCAGCAAATCCTGTCTCAATCTAGTTTTTGATGCTGCACGTAAGCTTGATTACGCTGGAATGATCAGTTTTGACAAAGATACAGACACTTTAAACTCAACTGATTTAGGACGTGTTGCCAGTGATTTCTTCATTAACTGTGCTTCTGTCAAAGTGTTTAATGGTATGATAAAACCTCTCTTGAACGAAGAGGAAATCCTGACAATTATGTCAAATGCAAATGAATTTCAACAACTAAAGGTACTTTTTTTATTTAAATATGCCACGGTGATAGGTAAATGTTCTAGACTGTTAAAACCATCAAGGTTGACCATCCTTTGTAACCATCAGGGGTGTACCTCCGCTGTATTGGAACCCTCTAATTACCAGAGAAACGTGTCACTAGACGATAAAAAAAAGAAGAGAAACACCAATAAATTAATTACCCATTATATTTGGGGGGGGGAAACCTAAAATCTTGGAAAACACTTAGAGTGGAGGGATCGGGATGAAACTTGGTGGGAAAAATAAGCAAAAGTCCTAGATACATGATTGACATAACCAGAATGGATTCGCTCTCTTTTGGGTAGCTGGCGGGGGGGTTAATTCTGAAAAATTAGAAAAAATTAGGTACTTTTATCTTACAAACGGATGATCGGATCTCAATGAAATTTGATATTTTGAAGAATATCATGTCTCAGAGCTCTTATTTTAAATCCCGACCGGATCTGGCGACATGGGGGGGGGGGGGGGGGGTTGGGAGTGGGAAACCTAAAATCTTGGAAAACACTTAGAGTGGATGGATCGGGATGAAACCTGGTGGGAAAAATAAGCACAGGTCCTAGATACACGATTGACATAACCGGAACGGATCCACTCTCTTTGGGGTAGTTGGGTGGGGGGGGGGGCGGTTAATTCTGAAAAATTAGAAAAAATAAGGTACTTTTAACTTACGAACGTATGATCGGATCATAATGAAATTTAAATTTAGAAGGATATCGTATCTCAAAGCTCTTATTTCAAATCCCGACCGGACCTGGTAACATTGGGGGGAGTTTGGGGTGGGGGAACCTAAAATCATGGAACACGCTTAGATTGGAGGGATCGGGATCAAACTTGGTGGGAAAAAATAAGCAGAAGTCTTTGATACGTGATTTACATAATTGGAACGGATCTGCTCATTTGGGTGGGGGGGGGGGGGGAATTCTAAAAAATCAGAAAAATGACGTATTTTTAACTTACGAAGGAGTGATCGGATCTTCATGAAACTTCATATTTAGAAGGATCTCGTAACTCAGATCTCTTATTTTAAATCTCAACTGAATCCAATGTCATTTGGGGGGGGGGCAGTTGGGGGGACCTGAAATTTTAGAAAATACTTAAAGCGGAGAGATCAGGATGAAACTGGATGGGAAGAATAAAAACCTGTCTAAGATACGTGACTGACATAACTGGACCGAATCTGCTCTCTTTGGTGGAGTTGGGGGGGGGGGGATTTTGCAAATTGATATGTTTGTAACTTACGAAAGGGTGACAAGATCTTAATGAGATTTGATATTTAGAAGAATCGTGTGCTTTAAAGCTCTAATTTTAAATTCCGACCGATTCTGTGACATTGGGGGGAGTTGGAGGGGAAAACTGGAATTCTTGGGAAAGTTGAAAATTGGGGTATTTTTATCTTACGAATAGGTGATCGGATCTTAATGAAATTTGATATTTAGAAGGAAGTCATGTCTCAGAGCTCTTATTTCAAATCCCGACCAGATGTTTTGACATTGGATGGAGCTGGAGGGGGAAATCTTAGAAAATGCTTGGTGTGGAGGAATCGGGAATTAGCTTCGTAGATAGAATAAGCAAATGTCCTGGATAGGTGATTGACGTAACCGTACTGGACTCGCTCTCTTTGGGGGATTTGGGGGGAGGGGTCCAGTGATTTGGTGAGGTAGGTGCTTCTGGACGTGCTAGGACGATGAAAATTGGTAGGCGTATCAGGGAGTGGCACAAATTGACTTGATAAAGTCGTTTTCCCAGATTTGACCATCTGGGGGGCTCAAGGGAGAGGAAAAATTAGAAAAAATCAGATATTTATAAATTACGAGTGGGTTATCGGATCGTAATGCATTTTGATATTTTGAAGGACATCGTGACTCAGAGCTGTTATTTTAAATCCTGACCGGCATTAAGCCTCTTATTTTCCTTTTAAATCATTCTATTGATTCTTAGGATTTTGTTAGAGCTCATACCATATGAGCTCTTGGCTCTTAGCTTTTCTTGCCTTGTCACAAGGGCCATATGAGCTCTTAGCTCTTGTTTAATGTCAAATTTTTTTTTCGAAAGGTAATGTGATGCCTTTCAATGCTTTTGGGTACCCCCACATGGTATCAAATCAAAATTTCAAGATAACAATTAATCAGAATGGTCCGAAAAATTTGCCTCCGGTGATGACTTTACTAAGTCTTTCAAATAAGAAACATTCAATGATTTTCAATTTGTATGATGGTTGAGCCCAAAGAGATCCAAGTTAAAGCTTTCTATGTCTTTTAAGTATAATAAATCCGTAAAGTAAAGACCATGCGGTTTACCCTCTTCTGGATTAACTTAATAAAAAAAAAACAAAAAACGTCGGAATATTTCGCTTACAGAATTTGCTGTGGTGTATAAGCGTAAATATTGTTAGTATTGATAAAAAGTAAAAAAAATTACATTAACATCAAATATTTGCCATCCCGTAACTGACCGCTTCAACCAAATTGAACTCAATACCGGAGCTTACATCTAACTCAAGCTTCTGTGGAATTTAGGAGGATTTGTAGCATAATCATAACATCTTCCAGCAGTGATGGTTCCACTGGGAGCCCTTTCCTTAGGCCTTGAGTGCAGATTTTTGTAATTTTTTTTTTTATTTATGTCATATCGAGTACCAAAAGCGTGACCCTTCCCCTCCACCTTCCATCAGCTAGGAAATGGTATAATTTTATGACATTTTTATTGCATTTATATTGATCTGTCAAGCAAAACAAACTGAAAAAAAAATTAAGACACTAGCTCTACTTCCTTCTAAAATATGGGTCTGATACTATCTTCTAGTCTTCTCCATCTTTTGACTGTAAGGACTGGCGGTTTTGTTATTTTTATGCCTTATGGTGGATGACTCGTATCTCTGTTGTGGCTTCCAATCTAAGTGTATAGTTTTTTTAAACTGATTCTAAGATGGTTAGTTTGTTGAAAATAATATATCTTGTTTGTGCTTGAAGTTGACAAAGATCTTCAATGTGCTGAAGAGATGCCCTGTTAAAAGGAATTCTGTTGGAGCTACTATAGACGAACCGACATGTTTCATATGTCTCTGATTAAAATTTTGTTCAAATGTGATTTTATCTAGATTCTTTCTTCATATACCGGAGATATGCATTCGGTGGGCTAAAGTTCCAGTGGTGCTTGAACTTATAGAGATCCCTCTAAAGGCGGGTATTCTAATGAAGGATGCCCAGAATTCGCTATGGGCTACACGCCACGGAAGAGAATGTCAACGCTTACGGTCACTCTAATTGAGGATGCCAAGTGGTCGCTATTGACTGCACATTACGGAAGAGAGTGTCAACTCTCACGACAGGGACTTACCTAGAGGTGTGTCCCCCCCCCCAAAAAAAAGAGTACTGCAGCGTGCTTTGTTCACTAAGCAATTCAGTGGGGATGAAGTTTATGTTAAGAAGTCAGGTGTTAACGAAAAAAAAACCCATTGAAGTGTTGCAGAACAGTCAACGTAATGCTTAGGGAAGCGTTCGACAACCGCTGTTACATGAGGCCCCATTTCGATTTTTAGTTAAAGGATGTTTAATAAACCATATTATAGATCTCTTGTCCTGTAGGTACGTGATGATGAAAAGAAGGATTTGGACTACCACAGTACTAAGAATTGTAAATTTTTTGTGAATGGTGACGCAAAAAATGTTCACAGAAAAGTGAACATCCTTATGCAGACATATTTGTCCAAAGGCAGAATTGGTTCATATCCTTTGATGAGTCAACACACTTATGTCTCAAAGGTTGGTTTTTGCTTATGTATTTCTCTGTCTTAACCAAAAATAGCCAGAAGTTGTTGATGCACCAAAGCATGATTAATTTTATCCTTTTTTTTTAACGCGTTCAGAAAGAAACTTTCTAAGCGTAATCCCAATGGAAAACATCCCATGCAAGGTGTAACTTACCAGGAAAAAATTCACTGATTGACAACTAAAAATATCTTTCTTGATGCATTATCCCTCTCTCTCCAGAGAACCTTCCAAGGGACGTTCCTAGATAAACGAACCTAAGTAATTATATTCCATTTGAGCTAACAATGGTTTCAAAATTGAGGTAGATATTTTTTGGTTCCTTCAGTGTTATACATGCAAAAATAATTTTTTGTTTTTGTACATTATTTTTTAATGTGAAAGTTACGTCAAACTAAAGGATTCTCCTAAAGGCAAGTGAGGCAGGGTGTTTTTTCTGGCTCTGCCTCCATAAGAGCCATGACAGCTTCAGCTCCCATATGGTAGCTGAGCAGTCTTTCAAAAAAGCATGGTTTTCCTTTTCGTTGCAGTTGATCAGAACTGTTCCTAGGGTTGGTGGCGCCTGACGAAACATGAATCAGAGTGCCCCCCTCCCCTCAGTACTCAAATATAAGCAAAGAATCAAAGTGAAAAATTTGATCAAATGGGGCAACTCCTTATCCGTACGCCCGCTCCGCTGTGGCGCCCAGGGCAGCTGACCTGGTTGCCCCTCCCCATTTGAACGGGTCTGTATATGACCAAGAACAGTAATATACTTATGAAGAAGAAAAAATGATCGGACAACCGCATCTCCTCTTCAGAGCGAACAAAAATATATTAAAAAAAAAATGCCAAAAAGACAAAGAAAAAACCAAAAGCAAACGTGGAAAATCACCGTGAAAAAAAAACTAATGAAAGAATCAAAATTAAAAGATGAATAAAGGTCAATAAAAGCCGAAATTAAAAGAATTAAAACCAAATACCTACCAACCATAAATCGAATCAATCAACAATATCCGCGATTTGCTCCCATCGACGGATACTAGCGAACAACTGGCAAAAAAAAAAATCGCTCAAAACAGACGAACCGGCAATTAATTTAGTTCGAAAACTACGTCAGTTGATTTCGAATTTCAATAATCGCATTCCTTGCAGATACCCTTTGAGATCTAAATGGCTGATGACGCGTTTGATTATTTGAACGTGAACGTGGTTCAGGGTTTATTTCAGAGATTACGAAGGTATTGGTTTCTCTTTTGAGAAAGCGGAAATATGAGTCATTTATTTTTTAAATCACTGGTATCTGTTCTAAGGTAAGCTCAAAGACCCAAGAACTAAAAATTCCTTGTGGGAGATATTGACATTATACCAGCATAAAGAGGAGCAAGGTTTATTAAACCTAATGGACAATAAAATGTAAGCAATGCATCGGATATATATTTTTTAAAGCGATTTATTAAAGGGAAATCAGGGTTGTCAATTAATAATGGAAAAATATATGGTTTTTATACAGCACGAGCGATCAGGAAGGCAACATTATTAGCTATGTTTTTCATGTGTTAAGTGGTTCAATTGTCGGTTTTATCAATTAATCCACAGTGATAACGGAAATGACGAAGTTTCGTCAAAGCTCCTAACTTCAGAGATGCCTTACCATGGGGTTGCTAAATTAATTTTTAAGGTGAATATTTCATGGCGTTATCATTTGCTAAGTTGGAAGTCTATTCAGTTGTTTGCCTTGGGTCATAGCTGTAATTTGTAGTTTCTTTGAAAAGAAATCGGGGTCAAAATATGAGGATTCTTCGATCTTTTTTTTCGTGTTTGTGTTTACCATCAATTATGCTCTCCTTTATATTTTTTCCTTTTCCATATAAATTATTCTTTAAACTGGTCTATTTAGTTTTTATAATTATTGTGCAAAATCCCGAAGCTGCTGCAATCATACGTCTGTCACTCCAGGCTCTGGATATTTTTCTTGGGCCATTAGTATTGTTGTATCTATAAAACAAAACCCATACGCATGTAGACAATGATCTGCGTAGTCGAGGTACCGATCTCACGACTCTCTGCCTTCGGCGCCAGGACTACTATGTTTAGTTGGGGGCAAGCCATTCGACGCTTCCTGTGTTTTTATAAAAAATTTCTCCAGGTACCAATTTGGAAGTGGTCGACCAAGGCCGTATCCAGGGGTGAGAGTTTTAACCCCACCTCCCGAAATTTTTGTCTGAATCGTAAAAACGTAACAAAAAAAGAATATAAACACATTTTTGAGGCCTTTTTTAAAGTTTTCTTTGTAACCCTCCTCCTCCCAAAAAAAATATTTTGCCCCCCACCCTCGCCAAAAAAAAAAATTCTTGGATACAGCCCTGGATCCGACCCTGGCTGATCTCATAGAGTCATACTGCTGATCCCCGTTCTAAGTCAAATAATCAGCGACACCAGGACTCGAACCCCGTCTTTACAGAAATGGGTTTGCAAATTCAGTGCGCTAACCACTCGATTAGTACTTCTATCAAGCAGTAAAATCTTGTATTAGCGTGCTGCATTAATTGCCTTTTCTTACGTTATTTGCTGTTTTTTCTTTCAGAATTGCCGTCGAATTGCTCGTGCACTATTTGAGATAGTGTTACAAAAGGGCTGGCCTTTGGCGACTGCTAGTGTTTTGAAAGTAGCACTGATGTTTGAGCGTCAAATGTGGCATTTCGAAAATCCGTTTCTCCAATTCATTTGGCGTCGTGAACTCATTAAGATAGTAATAGACAAAGAGCTGACGATTGATGGAGTCAGAGAGATGGACTCAAAAGAACTCGAGATTCTTATTCAAGGCAAAAATGCTGCGAAGCTTTCGCAACTTCTGAAGTTTTACGCCGGCGCATTTCCAAAGGTAGAACTTGAGGCCACGATTCAACCAATCACAAGAACGGAT
>NW_027062806.1:121896-223824 GCF_032884065.1 Artemia franciscana | reverse complement strand
ATGGGAAAAACAATCAGTATTAATACTATAACACATTTTTCTAATGATTGACCTTGAGCTTTGTTAATGGTGATTGCAAATGCTAATCGAATTGGGAATTGCAATCTTTTAAATTGAAAAGGCAGATCCGTTGGAATCATGGGAATGCGAGGAATAAGAACAGCCTCACCCTCAAAAGGCCCTGTCAAGATTGTGGCCTCTATTAGGTTTTCCATTCTTTTTTTTACGGCAAGTCGCGTGCCATTGCAAAGCTTTGGTGGGTTGATATTTCTTAAAAGTATTATTGGTACGCCTATTTTTAGTTGTAGCACGTGTGGTGGAAACCCTGAAAGATCTATGGAATTTAAAAATTCAGATGGATAATTAACCGCTTCATTTGGTTCCAAAACTATGTCGACTGACTTGTAAAGGACTGCCTGGTCTCGAATCTTGGTCAAAACAATATTGTTGATTTCGTGGACGTCTATATTTTTGGGTGCGAGAATCGCTCTTTCACTTAGCCATTTATTATTTTTATAATTTTTTAGAATATTCGGAAATACTTTTTCAATCAATTCATTTTTGGACGTCACTAAATTACAGAAATCAGCTGGTAGTTGTATACGTCCTGAAATTGAGTCTACTGGGAGCTTTCCGTTTCCAATTAACTTATTTTTATATATATATAGAAGATATATATATATATATATATATATATATATATATATCTATATATATAAAAATAAGTTGTCTGTCTGTGGATGGATGGATGGATGGATCAGGTGACGTCACCTGAAAAAACTGGATCAGGTGACGTCAAAACTGAAAAAACTAAAAAAAGGCAAAAACTACAAAAAAAACTAAAAACTAATAAAAAAAATAAAAAAGCTAAAAAACTAAAAAAACTATAAAGGTAAAAACCAATAAAAAACTAAAAAAAAACTGAAAAAACTAAAAAAAGGCAAAAACTATAAAAAAAAACTAAAAACTAATAAAAAAAGTAAAAAAGCTAAAAACTAAAAAAACTAAAAAAACTAAAAAAAGGTAAAAAACTAAAAAAAATAAAAAATAAAAAAAAAACTAAAAAAAAGGAAAAAAACTGAAAAATAAGCTAAAATAAAGGTAAAAACCAATAAAAAACTAAAAAAAAAAAAGGAAAAACTAATAAATGACGACACTCAAAGAGAAAGCGACCAGGACAAAAGGAATGTTCGATTAGCAATCAACAAAGCACCGGGACACAGGGAGTATAAATGACGACCAGGACATAAGTAAAAAAAAAAAACTATCTATATATATAAAAATAAGTTGTCTGTGGATCTGTGGATCGTGGATCAGGTGACGTCACCTGAAAAAACTGGATCAGGTGACGTCAAAACTGAAAAAACTAAAAAAAGGCAAAAACTACAAAAAAAACTAAAAACTAATAAAAAAAACTAAAAAGCTAAAAAACTAAAAAAACTAAAAAAAGGCAAAAACTACAAAAAAAAACTAAAAACTAATAAAAAAGCTAAAAAACTAAAAAACTAAAAAAAAGGCAAAAACTACAAAAAAAACTAAAACTAATAAAAAAAATAAAAAAGCTAAAAAACTAAAAAAACTAAAAAAACTAAAAAAAGGTAAAAACTAAAAAAACTAAAAACTAAAAAAAACTAAAAAAGGTAAAAACTAAAAGAACTAAAAAAGAAAAAAATAAATGACGACACTGAAAGAGAAAGCGACCAGGACAAAAGGAATGTTCGATTAGCAATCAACAAAGCACCGGGACACAGGGAGTATAAATGACGACCAGGACACAAGTAAAAAAAAAATTAACAAAACTAAAAGAAGGTAAAAACTACAAAAAACTAAAAAGAAAAAAAACTAAAAACTAATAAAAAAACTAAAAAATCTAAAAATCTAAATAAACTAAAAAAGAAAAAAAAAGGAAAAAAATAAAGGAGAAAAACAAAACTAAAAAACGAATGTATATACAGACCGGTACACCGGGATACAAATGACGACCGGGACACAGGGAATATAAATGACGACCGGGACACAGGGACACAACTACAACGGGGACACCGGGGGAAACAGGGGGATATAAATGACGACCGGGACAAAAAAACTAAAAAGAAAAAAAAACTAAAAACTAATAAAAAAACTAAAAAATCTAAAAATCTAAATAAGCTAAAAAAGAAAAAAAAAGGAAAAAATAAAGGAGAAAAACAAAACTAAAAACGAATGTATATACAGACCGGGACACCGGGATACAAATGACGACCGGGACCCGGGACACAGGGAATATAAATGACGACCGGGACACAGGGACACAACTACAACGGGGACACCGGGGGAAACAGGGGGATGTAAATGACGACCGGGACACCGGGACAGGGAATGGTCGATTAGCAATCACCATCAACAAAGCTCAAGGGCAATCATTAGAATCATGAGGTATAGATCTGAATACAGATTGTTTTCCCATGGACCATTATATGTTGCATGTTCAAGAGTCGGTAAACCTGACAATCTATTTATATGCAAAGACAATGGGACAGCAAAGAATGTTGTATATTCGCAAGTTTTACGTAGTTAAAACCATATATATATATCTATCTATATTCACAGGTGGGACATAGGGACACAACTACAATGGCGCGTAACTATTATGGCGCGTAACGACTTACGCGCGCGGGGGGGCTTGGGGGGGGCGCGAAGCGCCCCACCAACTAGGTGTTGGGGTGGCGCGAAGCGCCACCCCAACAGCTAGTATATATATATATATATATATATATATATATATATATATATATATATATATATATATATATATATATATATATTAATATATATATATATATATATATATATATATATATATATATATATATATATATATATATATATATATATATATATATATATATATATATATATATAACATAAATATATATATATATTTTCTTTTTAGTTTTTACCTTTTTTAGTTTTTTTCTTCTTTTGTATTAATGCTAAAGCCAGGGTTCAAACCTGGAGCCTCTCGGACCTAGAACCTGAAACATAACACTTTACCAACTCAGCTACTTCGGCTTGAATACATTCGTTTTGAGCAGCTTCCTCGGGTGTTGCCATTGTAGGTTCTTCAGTCATTGTAGGGTCCTTTTACAATTAGAAATTTTTCTTTCAACGGTCTTCTTACAATTAAAAATTTGTCTTTGAACGATATTCTTAAATACCTGTGTCCTGGTCGTCATTTATATTCCCTGTGTCCCGGTCATCATTTGTGTCCCGGTATCCCAGTCTGTAATTTCTCTTTGAGTGTCCCGGTCGTTATTTATATTCCCTCTGTCCCGGTCGTCATTGGTGTCCCGGTCTGTAACTTCTCTTTGAGTGTTTTTTCTTTTTAGTATTTTTTAGTTTTTACATTTTTTCTTTTTTCAGTTTTCTTTTTCTTCTTTATTTTTCAGCTTCACTATGAAATACATATCGCCGAATCTTTGTTTTTTTAACTAAAATCTGGTAGGCTTTGATGACCTCGCTGTCCAGGTGGATCTTCATCTAACTGCGCGGTTTTGCGTTCTTTAGCCTCAAGCCTGTTTCCTTGCTGTTCTTTTGATTCCTCGGCACGCTTTCTTTTCTGACTTTCTCTATCAGCAGCAAGTTTTTTGGCATAGACTCTTTGAGCATCTTCATCGGCTTTTGCCATTGTAAGTTCATCAGTCATTTTAAACTTAAACATTAATAGATTTCTACGTGAACATATATGTCTTAAATATCTTTAATGACGTCACCGTCATAGCAAAAATGACGACAACTAACTTTATGACGTCAGTCGACACAGAAACATGACGTCACCTGACACACAGACAGACAACTTGTTTTTATATATATATATATATATATATATATATATATATATATATATATATATATATATATATATATATATATAACAGCAAAAACACATAAAAAAAAGACAGAAGGAGAAAAGGAAGACTGTTTTCCTAAACTAGTGATTAATATAGACCAGCACTTGAATGAGGCCTTAACCCCACTCATCCATATAATCACATAGGTCAAACAGCATAGCCAAACACAATCAACCATAAAGAATAATCCATGGACAGGCAGTCATGCCGTCAATAAGTATAAGTCGTCATTTACCAAACAGTAGAAAAAATAATAAAGACAAATAATTCAGGGGCAACAACCCAACACAAGGGCTCATCAGGAGAATATACTGGCCTATAGGGTTTCGCCACTTTAAATTCTCTACCCAGCCAAGTGTTTTGGCTACCACAGAATATCCATGGCATCCCCGTGTCAGGTATCACCCCCAAAACACATGCCCACGAAAAAAAAAAGCAAATGTAAAACAACCGAGTAACACCAAAACGAGCATATCCTGTTAATATATCCCTCTTTTTAGTAACAATAGGTAAACTAAATATGATAAAATTTACCAAATCACAAATATTAACACATTGCAAAAAAAAAATTTAATGAACTAAACAATTATAGAATTCATCTTTACCATGTGGCTATTTAAAAAAAAAAATCCGCTCTATTAGAAACACAATTCAAAATAAATGGTACTGCATCATCATTTGTCGAACATCCGAAATTAGTTGAAAATTTCTTAAGTATTTCCAGATAATTCTTTTGATATTTATTTAAAAGTTTGTTATAATGAAAATTAAATTTTTTAAATTGCCAAGTTAATTTATTTGCAGAAAAACCTCTTGATATCAATTTTTGGCTTAAGCTTTTACATCTATTTTTAAAATCAATATAATTACTACAAATCCTTGCATACAGAAGTACCTGTGAGAAAAACGCAGAATATGTGATATTTGAGTGTATATTACTTTCAGGGAATGGGAAACTAATCACTTCAAAATCAAAATCATCCGTTTTATTATACAATTTAAAACTTAATTTATTATTCTCACAAATATTGACATTTAAATCTAAGAAATTATCTTCATGACCAGCGCCATGACTAGGTTCAAGAGTAAGCTCTGATGGATATATATTTTTAGAAATATCAATGAAATCCTTACAATTTAAGACCAAAATATTATCTTACATCTTATTATTTGACAAAACATGTTTTAAATTATTTGGATTATTCTTATCCATCATATATTTATATTCTAGTTGACTTAAAAACAAGTCAGTTATAAATGGGCTAGCATTCCCCCCCATGGGAATTCCACGATTTGCTTGTACAAATCACCACGAATCTTATATAAGTATTGTATAAAAAAAAACTCTAATAACTCAAAAATCATATCCAAGCTGTAACATCTCAAGTTAACTGTTGTATTAAAGCAATTTGTCCATATAGCTTTTTTATTATAAGTGTCTATTTTTAAGAACCTTTTACTAGATAAGAGGAAAGATTTCGTGATGACAGGTTTTAAATTATCTAACAATACATTAAGTGATAAATTAGTATAAATTATCACAAAATCGAAAGACTCACTTCTTTTAGCTGAAACCATTATTTAAGACTCCATCACCTGCAGTGAATTATTAACACTCCAATATGGATTAAAATTCGAAAACTTTTTAATACCAGAAAAATAGGTTTAAGTTTATTTACAAATTCCTTGAAAATTAAAGAGAGGTCAGTAGCAGCAATGCGGGTTGGACATTTAGCTGCTCGAGCAATAAACCGTGGATTAGGGGGATTCTTATGAATTTTTACAGTCCAATATAGGAAAGGGAACTTTATATTATTGTCATTTATTTTAATATTAAAATTTTCAAAAAGTATTTCTTCAGTCTTTTCAAGTATTTCTTTCAGTCTTTTATATATATATATATATATATATATATATATATAATATATATATATATATATATATATATATATATATATATATATAATATATATATATATGCATTTAAAACTAAAAAATCAAAACTTCTCTAAAATAATAGGACATATTCTTACCTCATGAGGGACAATTTCTGTCTTGCGGACAGATGAATATGTATAGCTCAGCCATTTTACAGCTTCTGTTACATTCGAAACTGTTCCAAGCGAAATTTCAGCATTCAAATTATCAGTAATGTTAACAATAAAGTTTGATTCAATTGGGTATTGGTGCGTAATCATCGAAAGGTAATGTGATAGTTTTTCATGGCTGGTGAGGATCATCCCATGGCCACTTGTCTGCCGTCGTCCAGCACGACGAAAGATTTGGAGAACATCTGAAATGCCAAGGTCAACAAAACTTCCTTTCTTAGTGTCATAAATTTCAGTTCCCTAAGAAAAAAAAATATATAAATTTTACCAAATCCAGTGCAAAATTAATCATTGGTAAACAGCAGTCTAACCTCATGGCAGAAAAACAATAACCAAAATGAAAAACAAACTGACTAATAATAAAGACAAGAGCTAAGAGCTCATATGGCACTTGCGACGAGGCAAGAAGAGCTAAGAGCCAAGAGCTCATATGGTATGAGCTTTAACAAAATCCTAAGAATCAATAGATTGATTTAAAAGGAAAATCAGAGGCTTAATGCCGGTCAAGATTTAAAATAAGACCTCTGAGTCAGGATGTCCTTCTAAATATCAAAATTCATTAAGATCCGATAACGCACTGGTAAGTTATAAATATTTCAATTTTTTCTAATTTTTACTCTCCCTTTAGCCCCCCAGATGGTCATATCTGGGAAAACAACTTCATCAAGCCAATTTGTGCAGCAAGCCAATTTGTTCATCGTCCTAGCACGTCCAGAAGCACCAAACTCACCAAATCACTAGCCCCCCTCCCCAACTCCCCCAAATAGAGCGAGTCCAGTACGGTTACATCAATCAAGTATCAAGGATATTTGCTTATTCTATCCACCAAGCTTCATCCCGATTCTTCCACTCCAAGTGTTTTCCAAGATTTCACAACTCCCCCCAATGTAGAAAGATCTGGTCGGGATTTGAAATAAGAGCTCTGATACATGAATTCCTTCTAAATATCAAATTTCACTAAGATCCGATCACCTATTCGTAAGATAAAAATTTCCAAATTTTCCCGTTTACCAAGAATTCTGGTTTCCCCTCCAACTCCCCAAAACTTCCTTTCTTAATGTCATAAATTTCAGTGTCATAAGAAAAAAAAATATGTAAACTTTACCAAATCGAGTGCAAAATTAATCATTGGTAAACAGCAGTCTAACCTCATGGCACAAAAACCATAACCAACAAGAAAAAAAAACTGACTAATAATAAAGACAAGAGCTAAGAGCTCACATTGCACTTGTGACGAGGCAAGAAGAGCTAAGAGCCAAAAACTAATATGGTATGAGCTCTAACAAAATCCTAAGAATCAATAGATTGATTTAAAAGGAAAATCAGAGGCTTAATGCCGGTTAAGATTAAAAATAAGACCTCTGAGTCACGATGTCCATCTAAATATCAAAATTCATTAAGATCCGATAAACCACTGGTTATCGGATCTTATTGAATCCGATACCAGTTATATCCGATACCGTTATAAATACCTCAGTTTTTCTAATTTTCACTCTCCCTTCAGCCCCCCAGATGGTCATATCTGGGAAAACAACTTCATCAAGACAATTTGTGCAGCTACCTGACACGCCTACCAATTTTCATCGTCCTAGCACGTCCAGAAGCACCAAACTCGCCAAATCACTAAACCCCTCCCCTCGACTCCCCCAAAAAGAGCAAGTCCAGTACGGTTACGTCAATCAAGTATCAAGGACATTTGATTATTCTATCCACCAAGCTTCATCCCGATTCCTCCACTCCAAGTGTTTTCCAAGATTTCCCAAACTCCCCCCCAATGTCAAAAGATCTGGTCGGGATTTGAAATAAGAGCTCTGATACATGAATTCCTTCTAAATATCAAATGTAACTAAGATCCGATCACCTATTCGTAAGACAAAAATACCCCAATTTTCACGTTTTCCAAGAATTCTGGTTTCCCCTCCAACTCCCCCCAATGAGGCATAATCTGGTCGGAATTTAAACTTAGAGCTTTAAAGCACAAGATCCTTCTAAATATCAAATTTCATTAAGATCTGGTCACCCTTTCGTAAGTTACAAATACCTTAATTTTCAAAATTACCCCACCCCCCCCCCCCAAACTCCACCAAAGAGAGTAGATCCGGCCCGGTTATGTCAGTCACGTATCTTAGACAGGTTCTCATTCTTCCCATCCAGTTTCATCCTGATCTCTCCAATTTAAGTATTTTCTAAAATTTTAGGTCCCCACCCAACTGCAACCCACCCATGACACTGGATCCGGTTGAGATTTAAAATAAGAGATATGAGTTACGAGGTCCTTCTAAATATGAAGTTTCATGAAGATCCGAACACTCCTTCGTAAGTTACAAATACGTCATTTTTCTAATTCTTCAGAATTACCCCCCCCCCCCCCAATAGAGTGGATGCGTTCCGATTATGTAAATCACGTATCTAAGACTTTTGCTTATTTTTCCCCACCAAGCGTCATCCCGATCCCTCCAATCTAAGCGTTTTCCATGATTTTAGGTTCCCCCACCCCAAACTCTCCCCGATGTCACCAGATCCAGTCGGGATTTAAAATAAGAGCTTTGAAACACGACATCCTTCTAAATATCAAATTTCATTGAGATCCGATCACCCGTTCGTAAGTTAAAAGTACCACCTTTTTCTAATTTTTCAGAATTAACCCCCCCCCCCAACTACCCCAAAGAGCTTGGATCCGTCCCATTTATGTCAATCATGTATCTAGGACTTGTTTTTATTTTTCCCACCAAGTTTCATCCCGATCCCTCCACTCTAAGTATTTTCTAAGATTTTAGGTTTCCCCCTCCCAACTCCCTCACCCCCAATGTCACCAGATCCATTCTGGATTTAAAATAAGAGCTCTGAGACACAATATCCTTCTAAATATAAAATTTCATTGAGATCCGATAACCCGTTCATAAGTTAAAAGTACCTCAATTTTTCTAATTTTGCAGAATTATCCCCCCCCCCTACCCCAAAGACAGCCGATCCGTTCCGGTTATGTCAATCATGTATCTAGGACTTGTGCTTATTTCTCCCACCAAGTTTCATCCCGATCCCTCCACTCTAAGTGTTTTCCAAGATTTTTAACTTCCCCTCCCAACCCCCCCTCCCCCCCAATGTCACCTGATCCAGTCTGAATTTGAAATAAGAGCTCTGAGACACAATATCCTTCTAAATATCAAATTTCATTGAGATCCGATCATCCGTTCGTAAGTCAAAAAAACCTCATTTTTTCTAATTTTTCAGAATTACCCCCCCCCACTACCCCGAAGAGAGCGGATCCGTTCCGGTTATGTCCATCATGTATCTAGGACTTGTGCTTATTTTCCCCACCAAGTTTTATCTCGATCCCTCCACTCTAAGTGTTTTCCAAGATTTTAGGTTTCCCCCTCTCAACTCCTCCCCCCAATGTTACCATATCCGGTCGGGATTTAAAATAAGAGCTCTAACTCACGATATACTTCTAAATACCAAATTTCATTGAGATCCGATCACCCGTTCGTAAGTTAAAAATACCTCATTTTTTCTAAGTTTTCAGAATTACCCCCCTCCGCAACTACCCCAAAGAGAACGGATCCGTTCCAGTTATGTCAATCATGTATCTAAGACTTGTGCTTATTTTTCCCACCAAGTTTCATCCCAATCCCTCCACTCTAAGTGTTTTCCAAGATTTTAGGTTTCTCCCTCCCAAATCCCCCTCTAATGTAACCAGATCCGGTCGGGAACAGCTCTGAGGCACGATATCCTTCCAAACATCAATTTTCATAAAGATCTGGTCAACCGTTCGTAAGTTAAAAATACTTCTATTTTTTCCGAATTTTTTTTCCACATAGCGCACTCCCCTCAACTACCCCCCCCCCCAAATAAAAACAAACAAAAAATCCCCTGAAAATGTCTGTACACTTCCCAATCACCATTACTGTATGTAAACAATGGTCGAAGTTTGTAACTTGCAGCCCCTTCCCCGCGGACTGTGGGGGAGTAAGTCACCCCGGAAGACATGGTTATTATGGTTTTTTACTATGCTGAACAAAATGGGTATCTCAAAATTTTGAGCCGTTGACTTTGGGTACCAATTGAGCGTGGGAGGAGGCTTATTCGCCCTCCAATTTTTTAGTCACTTAAAAAGGGCACTAGAACTTCTCATTTCCGTTAGAAAGAGCCCTCTTGCGACATTCTAGGACCACTTGGTCGATACGATGACCCCTGAAAAAAAAAAGCACGCCCCATGATCTGTATTCTGGCAAAAAATACGAAATTCCACAATTTTGTAGATAGGAACTGGAAATTTTTGCAATAGGGTTCTCTGATACGCTGAATGCGATTGGGCGATTTCCGAATCTATCACTTTTAGGGGGTGTTTCCCCCTATTTTCCAAAATAAGGCAAATTTTCTTAGGCTCGTAAATTTTAATGACAAAGACTAAATTTGATGAAACTTATATATTTAAAATCAGCATGAAAATCCGATTCTTTTGATGTATCTTTTAGAATCAAAATCCGTTTTTTAGAGTTTCGTTTACTATTGAGCCGGGTCGCTCCTTACTACAATTCGTTGCCACGAACTGTTTGAAAAGCGTTTTGAATGTCATCTCAACCTGTCCATATAAATAGATTGTCATAATAATTGTCCATAGGATAACAATCCGTATTCAGATCTATACCGCTTTTTTCTAACGATTGCCCTTGAGCTTTGTTGATGATGATGGCTAATTGAACATTCCCTGAGTCCCGGTCGTCATTTATATATCCCCCCTGTGCCCCCCGGCGTCCCCGTTGTAGTTGTGTCCCTGTGTCCCGGTCGTCCTTTGGGTCCCATTGTCCCGGTCTGTAATTTCGTCAGTCGACAAACATGACGTTGGTCGACAAACAACTTTATGACGGAATAATGCTCAATCCTCATAATGACGTCAGTCGACAAACATGACATCAGTCGACATACAAATATGACACATTAGTTTTAATTTTTTTTAGTTTTGCATTTTTTTTACTTTTTTTAGCTTTTTTTTAGTTTTTTACCTTTTTATGGCACTTGGTATTAACCAAGTGACATGTAGCAATCACAAATTCTGCCGTTCAATGTTTATTCTAACATTGACAGTTGGAAAAATCTTCACGTGCCAAGCATGCTAAAGCTCAACAATTTATAATAAACCTCAAATTTTTAAGTATCTGTTTTAAGGTTTTCGAATTACTTTAATCAATTGTCAAAATAAATTGAAATATTTATGCAATTCTCAGTTTTTACATTTTTAGTTTCCGTTTTCTTTTTCTTCTTTATTTTTCAGACGTAAATACATATCGCCGAACCTTTGCTTTTTTAACTAAAATCTGGTAGGCATTGATAACCTTATCCAAGTCAAAATCCCAAACCCAATCATCATCGCTATCATTTTCAGTTTTGATACGTTTTGACTCTCGCTGTCCAGGTTGATCTTCATCTAATTGCGCGGTTTTGCGTTCTTTAGCTGCAAGCCTTTTGGCATAGACTCTTTGAGCAGCTTCCTCGGCTGTTGCCATTGTAGGTTCTTCTGTCATTTTAAAATCTATATTAAAAATTTCTCTTTGAAAGACTTTCTTATATACTCATAATGACGTCATTTGCAAAGCCTTTGCGTCATAATAAACATGACGTCAGTCGACAAACAACTTCATGACGGCATAGTACTCAATCCTTATAGTGACATCAGTCGACAAAAATGCATGACGTCAGTCAACACACAACACACAAACAACTTATTTTTATATAGATATGTGAATTATGCAGCTAAAACTCTTTTGTCGCTTGGACACAAAATTCAGGGTAGCAGGTTATTGCAGGAAAGGTTTTTAGTGCCTGAGCTCATATCTTAAAGGCCCAATTGCCTCGACATAAAAACAACAAAAAAGTTTAAAATCAAATAAAAAACATGTGAAAATTTTGGCAATCTTGGTTCAAGATCCCCTTCTAAAATAGTTACAATAAATAAACAATTCTTGATCCAGTTTTATCATGGAAATTGTATGTAAATATTTTTACATTCGCTTTCAGTTTAACTGACTAGTAATATTTCAAATAAAATATGGTTATAGACAGAACCCCAGGAAAATTTAGCACCTTAATTGAGTAATTTACGTCAAATTCTCCCCTCCATCGCTGATTAACGCTGCGTTGACAAAGGCGATGCAAAGACAATCGAACTGCCTATAGGCAATCAGCTCATGCATCCAAAGCGAACCACTGTTTTGCTATAAGTCCGTTATTAGATGAATTTTACGATGAGATGTTTCGCTTTAAATTGAAAATGTTGGGCGATAATTTGATTAAAAACGATATATTTATGTTTTCACTTTCTATAATTGTTATAATGATTTTGATATCTCCAATAATTTTTTTTTGCTCATTAACTCTTCGCTTTGCCAAAGTTCGATAACAGAAATCGTAATTAAAGATTATTTTGCACATTTTTTTCCATACATTGAGGAATATAAAAACAAGCTTCGATGACGTAAATACTAACCACAAAAATCTAGAATTGAAATTATTCAGGTTCAGGATCTGGATAAAGAAAAATAAACTACTGGCTACTTTCGGCTATTCAAACACTTTCTATTGGCATTATCTCTTTGAGCCGCAAGCCTGTTTTCACATTGTTCTTGTGATTCCTCGGCACGATTTTTTTTGGTAATTTCTCTTTGAGACGCAAGCCTCGGCACGCTTTCTTTTGGTATTATCTCTTTGAACCGCGAGCCTGTTTTCACGTTGTTCGCTTTCTTTTCTTACTCTCTCTTTTAGCCGCAAGACTTTTGGCATTAACTCTTTGAGCCACTTCCTCGGCTGTTTCTTCTGCCCTTGTAGGATTTATATTAAAAATTATCATTGAATTAACTCTTTGAGCAGCTTCCTTGACAGTTTCTTCTGCCATTGTAGGATTTATATTAAAATTTCTCTTTGAATTAACTCTTTGAGCTGATTCCTCGGCTGTTTCTTCTGTCATTTTTACATCTATACTAAAATTTCTCTTTGAATTTCCTTCTTATATACTTATAATGACGTCATATACAAAGCCTTTGACGTCATATACAAAGTCTTATATACTTATAATGACGTCATATGCGTAAAAACAATCACACATATACGGACAAACACAAAACATGGACAAACACAGAAACTTAGAACTTATTTTATATATATATATATATATATATATATATATATATATATATATATATATATATATATATATATATATATATATATATATATATATATATTATGTATATATATATATATATAATAAATAAAAAAATCTTGATCCAGTTTTATCATGGAAATTGTATTACATTCTATTTAATGTAAATTATATAAAACTTTATAATGTAAACATTTTTACATTCACTTTCAGTTTAACTGCAAATTTAATATATATACTAGCTGTAGGTATACATAACACCTAGTTGGTGGGGGCACTTCGCGCCCCCCCCAAGCAACCCCCGCGCGCGTAAGTCGTTACCCGTCATATTAGTTACGCGCCATTGTAGTTGTGTCCCTGTGTCCCACCTTTGAATATATATATATATATATATATATATATATATATATATATATATATATATATATATATATATATATATATATATATATATATATATATATATATATATATATATATATGTTTTTAACTATGTAAAACTTGCGAATATACAACATTATTCGCTGTCCCATTGTCTGTGCATATAAAAAGATTGTCAGGTTTACCGACTCTAGAACATGCAACATATAATTGTCCATGAGAACCTTGAGCTTTGTTGATGGTGATTGCTAATCGAATATTCCCTGTGTCGCCGTCGTCATTTATATATCCCTGTGCCCCCCGGCGTCCCCGTTGTAGTCGGGTCCCTGTGTCCCGGTCGTCATTTATATTCCCTGTGTCCCGATCGTCATTTGTGTCCCGGTGTGCCAGTCTATAATTTCTCTTTGAATGTCCCGGTCGTCATTTATATTCCCTGTTGTCCTGGTGTGCCGGTCGTCATTTGTGTCCCGGTGTCCCGGTCTGTATATACATTCGTTTTTGAATTGGTCTTTCTTTTAGTTTTTAGTTTTTTACCTTTTTTTTTGTTTTTTTAGTTATACCTCATGATTCTAATGATTGCCCTTGAGCTTTGTTGATGGTGATTGCTAATCGAACATTCCCTGTGTCCCCGTCGTCATTTATATATCCCCCAGTGCCCCCCAGCGTCCCCGTTGTAGTCGTGTCCCTGTGTCCCGGTCGTCATTTATATTCCCTGTGTCCCGGTCGTCATTTGTGTCCCGGTGTCCCAGTCTGTATATACATTCGTTTTTGAATTGGTATATGATGAAATAAATTTTTGTGTTTTTCCCCTTTTTTTCTTTTTAGTTTTTTTTTGGTTTTTACTTTTTTTAGTTTTTTTAGTTTGTTTCCTTTTTCTTTTTAGTTTTATTTTGTAGTTTTTACTTTTTCAGTTTTTTTTATTTTTTAGTTTTTTTAGTTTTGTTTCTCCTTTATTTTTCAGTTTTTTTCCTTTTTACTTCTTTTTTAGCTTTTTTAGCTTTTTAGTTTTTTTTCTTTTTAGTTCTTTTGTAGTTTTTACCTTTTTTAGTTTTTTTAGTTTTTTTTTAGTTTTTTCTGTTTAGTTTTTTTTTTGTAGTTTTACCTAGCCAACGTTCGAACCTGCAACCTCTCGGACCTAGAATCTGGAACATAACACGTTACCAGCTCAGCTACTTCGGGCTTGAATACATTCGTTTTTGAATGAAATGATGAAATAATTCAGATGTCATATGCGGACAGACAGACAGACAGACATAACACACATACAACTCATTTTTAAATATATAGATAAACAATAGTAATAATAATCCGCAATATATACAGCTTCTGTTTAACATAGTTTTATAATAGCTCAACACTTTTTCGCATTGATTTATTTTTAATAAAAACCGCAAGCATAAGGTTTGCCGCTTTATGGCAATTTAAATATAAAAACTATTTATTATATAAAAATAGACAATGCATTACTGCATTTTTTTTCAGAAGAAAAGAATCCTTGGTCTTAGAGGAATCTGAAGCACAAGGCTGAAATCATTTAGCCAAACTCACAATTTACATGAGATGAAAAGAAATAAAGAACGCGAGAAAGAATCGTATATAAAATCAATAAGCCCAGATACAAATCAACATGCCAAAATACAAATAAATCTGTATGTTAGGGCCTTACTGCATGTTAACTCGATCAACCAAGGGCTGACATCTGCAGAAATTAAAGATATTTTGAGGGGTGAATTCAAACGTCATTTAAGGCGATGGAGGATAAGTTTTGCGCTTTATTAGAGCCTATCCAACGGAAAGTAGCTGAAATCGAGAATGACCTGAAAAATAAGTGCACACTTTCCGACGTCCAGTATTTTACCGAGAACCTAATAGGGGTAAAGTGTCAGAGCTTGGAAAAAAGCCTAACTGAAAAATTTGTGAAAAAGGACGAGGAAATCAGTGTTAGTAGCTCGAACTTAAGTTCATTTTATGTGTCAGATATTGTAGAAAAACAAAAAAAAACTGATCGTGTTTGGTTTAGCTGAAGACGCTACTTTGTCATCTCGTAGACAACAAAACGGGACCAATTGCAAATTTTTCAACGACAAGCTACTTGTACTTTGCCCTGCGAAATGTAGCTACTCAGTTAGACTTGGTAAACATACGCCTGGTAAGATCAGGCCTATTAAGTTGATGTTCAAGACACCGGTAGAACGTGATACAGCTTGTTTCTTTCTGATGTCCGAGACTGCTAGTATCAAAGCTATATACCCCTTGTTCAAAGTCACTCATGATCGTACTACGATTGAACTGTTGGAAAAAAAAGTACGATGCCCTGAAACAGGAGCTGAAATCGAAATTGGACGCTGGCGAAACTAACTGGAAAATAAAACGTAGCAAAAACGGACTAACCCTCGTGAATAATAACTCTTTTCATGAAACCCCAAATAGCTACGCGAGCATCGAAGAGTGACTCCCTAAAAAAATTTAAGTGTCTGAATGATAAATTTTTGGTGACATATACAAATGCAGACTGCCTGTCATCTAAATGGGAAGAGATTAGTGAGCTAATAAAGCAACGTAAACCGCATTTAGTTGTTGTTACCGAAGTTTTACCAAAACATTTCAGTGACCCGTCTATTTTTTTTTTCAGCCGCTACCACAATATAATTTAGTATCTAATAATTCAGCTAAAAGAGGGATTTGTATTTATATTCATTGTTCTTTTAAGTTTTCTGTGGTTGTTGATTCGTTAGTAGACTCAGTGTCGGAGTGTCTTTTGGTTGATGTTAAATTGCCTTATCATAGTAGTTACATGTGTATTGCAGCTTTTTATCGTAGTCCTACTGTGAATTTATCGAGTCCAGTTAATAATGCCAATATTCTAGCGTGTATTTCTCGTCTTGTTGGTCGTAGTTCAAAGTTCCTTATTCTAGGTGACTTCAATTTACCTTTGATAGATTGGAGTGCGCATAGTACGAGTTTGTCCTCTTCATCGTATGAGCAGCAATTTTTAGATAGATTGGATGATCTGTACTTATACCAACATATTGTTAGGCCAACTCAAGCCAGGAATGATGCTATTCCATCGATTTTAGATCTGGTTATTACCAAGTCAATCGATGATATTTTGAGTGTAGATTTCCGTCCGCCTTTAGGTAAAAGTGATCATGTTGTGTTAGATATTTACGTGAATATTGATGCTCAACAGAGAGGTTTTGAGTTTTATCGGCATGATTATGCTAAAGCTGATTATGAATCAATGCGACAATTTATTTCGTCTATTAATATCATGTATGAACTAAAAAATAATCATGTTTCTCCGGACACCGCATTTGATTTTTTAAAAAAGGTGTTGAGGGAATGTAGGGATAAATTTGTTCCTTTTGGTGAGGAATTTTTCCGGTCGCAGAAATAATCCTAAACTTCCAAGACACATACTCCAAGCAATACGTGAAAAAAATTGTCTTTGGCGGTCTTATATTGAGTCACGACATAGTAAAGTAGTCAGACAAGGGCATTTGGATACTCAGTTGCAAGAGGATTCAGGTGAATGGCATGCGCATTTACCAACGAGAAATAAGGTCACTCGGCTTCTTAGGGCTAATCGTGAAGAGCTTGAGTCACGTATTATTCACTCAAGCACCGCATCACCTAAAATATTTTGGAAATATGTAAATAGGAATAAGCCTAACCTTGCACCATCTTCATCTACGTTCACACATCAGGATAAACACCAAAAGATTGATAGTGATTCTGAGAAGGCTCTTATTTTTAACCAAATTTTTTCTTCAGTTTTTCTTAAAACACAGCCAATTCATTCAAATGAAGCTAATTTTGCATCTCAAGTACAGTCGATTGCGTCGCCGGACATTCTTGTTCCATTTGATGATTCAGGTTTCTCATTGACTGAAGTTTATACTGTTCTTATAAAATTGGATACGTCTAAAGCGCCGGATATAGACGTTTTCCCGAACATAATGATAAGACAAATTGCTCATGAAATTGCAGAACCACTTACCTATATATTTAACTTATCTTTGGCGCATGGACTGTGTCCGTCAGGGTGGAAGAAGGCCTTGGTAAAGCCGCTTCACAAAAGTGGCTCCAGGTCAGATTTTAAAAATTATCGGCCAATTTCAATCACGTCTATTTTTTGCCGAGTGATGGAAAACTTGATTGTTTCACGCGTTCAAAAGTATTTTGACGGAAATCATCTTTGGAATCCTGCTCAGCATGGTTTCCGAAAAAATAAGTCTTGTAATACTCAGCTTCTTGAGGTTACTTTGGATTTTTCAACGTTTTGCCGATTTAGCTATACCCTTTGACTGCATTTACATCGACTTCTCGAAGGCATTCGATAAAAGCTCAATACCCACCCTTCTTAAAAAATGTGCAGCTTATAAATTGGGTAAAAAAACAATTGCATTTAATGCTGATTATCTAAATGGACGAACTCAGCAGGTTGTTGTTGGTGAAGCTATGTCATCTTCAATTGATGTGTTAAGCGGAGTCCCCCAGGGTAGCTGCCTGGGTCCGATTTTATTTTGTTTATTTATTAATGATCTGCCTTCCTCTGTTCAGCATTCTACTGTCAAGATGTTCGCGGATGATGTAAAACTTTATCTACCAGTACGACACCAAAACGATGTGCAACTTTTGCAGGAGGATCTTGACTCTCTAACTTATTGGTGCGAATCTAATTCCATGCTCATAAACCCTTCTAAGTGTGTTGTTCTACACTATGCTCGTAAACTCCCACCTGTGCATACTTACCAGCTGTCTGGCATACAAATCCCTTCTAACGAAATAGTGCGTGACCTTGGTGTTTACTTTTGATACCCAATTGAAATTTGATAAGCATGTTTCGGAAATTGTAAAGAATGCGAATTATCGTTTATCGTCTATAAGGAGAAGCTTTAGTAGGTTCAACCTTCGTAATTTCTTACTAATATACAAATCAATGGTCCACCCTCTTCTTGAGTATAATACTTCTGTTTGGTTTCCATTAAGTCTAACGGATGAGCATAGGATAGAAAAGGTTCAGAGAAGGGCCAATAGATTGGTCCCATACCTTCAGCGCCTTTCTTATCCGCAGAGACTTTCTAGGCTTCAACTCCCGTCGTTGAAGTTTCGTAGACGTCGCAATGACCTTGTAAATGTGTTTCGTATAATTAAAGGAGTGGATGATGTTGATCCAAATTTATTTTTTAAATTTAGCCATTATCACTCTACTCGTCAGCATGATTATAAATTATATCCCCCAAAACCACTGAAAAAAATTGGTCAATTATCTTTTGTTAGTAGAGTTGCCGGACCATGGAATGGTTTGCCTTTGGAGGTTGTCGAGGCAGAGAGTGTTCGAAATTTTAAGAGTGCATTAGTAAATACGCCTTTTTATTTAGACGCTTTTGTTGTGTAATGTCGTTTTATTTAGAAGTTTTTGCTGTTTAATTTGTCGTTACCAATTTACTTTAGATTAGTATTATGATTTTGTGTTTTTGCGACAAGGATTAATGCTTACCGCTATTGTAATAATAAATAAATCGATCCGTAGTTTTAACAACACCGATGAAACTTTATCCAGCACACTGCACGATAACAGACAAAGTCTGATAAAAAGCATGATGAAAAGACAAAAGACAGTAGTAATGGGCATCAAGTCATGGCTAATTGTAGAAAAAGCCAAGACAGATAGTCCAATTGAGTGAGGAGCAAGCTTGGCATTAATCCCACCCCTTATTAGAATTGTATAAAAATGACATTCGTTCATTTATTAATAGATATGTCACTCTAGTATCCGTCCATGTGTCATTGTTAGGGTAGTAGAACCAAGGTAGATAGTCATAGAGCTAAGAGCTAAGAGTCTCAGGCAGGTTGACCAAGAATTTAAAATTCACATAAAACCATTACATTGCTTTAATTGAGAGGTAAACAATGAGAGGACGTCTGCCCCTTGTTTATAGAGAAATAGATAAAATAGAAGAAATAGAGAAATCGCATATAAAATCAGCAAGCCGAGATACAAATCAAAATGCCAAAATACAAATAAATCTGGATGTTCGGGCTCTCTATTATCCGTCCATGTGTCACTGCTAGGGTAGTAGAACCGAGGTAGATAGTCATAGAGCTAAAAAAGTGATAAAACCTATAGTTTTCCAGGTGTTTGGTTAATTCGGCACGGGTGAACAGCGGGGGTAAGTGTGCCAATATCTGTTTGCTATCTTTTACCAAGTCATGCCTGCCTAGAGTCTCAGGCAGGTTGACCAAGAATTTAAAATTCACATAAAACCAATATATTGCTTTAAATGAGAGGTAAACAATGAGAGGACGCCTGCCCCTTGTTTATAGAGAAATAGAGAAAATAGAAGAAATAGAGAAATCAGATATAAAATCAGCAAGCCGAGATACAAATCAACATGTCAAAATACAAATAAATCTGTATGTTCGGGCATTAGAATTAAATTTTTAAAGCCATAAATCAATCCGTAATTCTCACAACATTGGTAAAACTTTATCTAGCACACTGCATGATAAAAGACAAAGTCTTGGAAAGACGTACATAAAAGCTTATTTTAGAGATAATTTATAGTTGAAGAATGGAATATTGGGACAAAACTTTCGTCACAGACAATAAGACAAGCTTACCTTAATGACTACACCATGGGCGGGAAGGTCAACTTCCAATGCCAAAGGTGTGGTGCAGACTAACACTCGGATTAGCCCATCTCGAAATAGGTCTTCGACTAATTTTTGGACGTTTTTCGACATCCCATCATGATGAATCCCAAAACCATCTTGAAAAAGATCCCACAGTTTCTTTTCGTCAGTTTTGGAAGCTTTGTCTAAATTTTTTTGTCTTTTTTTTTGTTTTGTTTTTTTTTTTGTTGAATGAATTTTTTGTCTTTGCGATCGAAAAGCTGAAAAGCTGGAAGCTTATTTTTGTGTTTGGCTATCCTTTGTAAAGTCTCGGCAGTTGGAAGAATGGCGTTTCTTCCATGAACAAAAACCATTACCTGTAACGAAATATGAAACACTCAACCAAAAATTTGTAAATACCAAATGTAACTTCTTAGACCTAAGTTGACAAAATTATAAACATAACTTGGTGCGTTAGTAGAACAAGCATATCCTTAACTAAGTTTGTACTTCGGTTTTAGGTAAGCAGCGTAGGTTTTTTTTAATGTTTTTTACACTTGTAATGAACCTTTTATGTCCAAATTAGTCTTTTAAATTAAACAGAAAGGAAACATAGTTTTTTTTTTATGTAATTTTCATCAAGATCAGTTACTTATACCCATCAAAAGTTACAAGCCTGAGAAAATTTGTCTCATTTTAGAAAATAGGGGAAAACACCCCCTAAAAGTCATACAATCTTAACAAAAATTACACCATCAGATTCAGCGTATCAGAGAACCTTATTGTAGAAGTTTCAAGCTCCTATCTACAAAAATGTGGAATTTCGATTTTGTTTTTGCCAGAACAGATCACGGATGCGTGTTTATTTGTTTTTTGTTGTTTTTTTTTTCAGGGGTGATCGCATCGACTCAGTGGTCCTAGAATGTCGTAAGAGGGCTCATTATAACAGAAATTAAAAGTTCTAGCGCCCTTTTAAGTGACCAAAAATTGGAGGGCCCCTAGGCCCCCTTCCACGCTCATTTATTTCCCAAAGTCACCGGATCAAAATTCTGAGATAGCCATTTTATTCACCATAGTCGAAAAACCTAATAACTATGTCTTTAAGGACTACTTACTCCCCCGCAGTCCTCGTGGGAGGAGCTGCAAGTTACAACATTTGACCTGTGTTTACATATAGTAATGGTTACTTGGAAGTGTAGAGATGTTTTCAGGGGGATTTTTTGGATTAGAGAAAGATTTTAGGGGGGAGAGTTACTTGGGAGGATATTTCCATGGAAAAACTTCTCATGGGGGAAGAGAATTTCAATGAAGGGAGCGCAGGATTTTCTAAAATTATTTGAAAAAATAATAAAAAATTAAATATGAAAAGTTTTTTCTACTGAAAGTAAGGAGCAGCATTAAAACTCAAAACGAATAAAAATTATTACGCATTTGAGGGGTTTACCTCCTCGTTATACCTCACTCTTTAAGCTAAAGTATTTTTAGTAATTTCAACTATTTATTCTACGGCCTTTGTGATTCAGAGGTCATTCTTAAGGAATTGGGACAAAATTTCAGGTTTAGTGCAAAGAGCGAGGTATCGACGAGGGTTGAACCCCCTCATGTACGCAATAAAAACATACAAATATAGAAGTTCGTTACGTAAGTTATTTCGTAAGTTACGTATATTTTTTACCAATGAAAACTTTTGTGAAAAATTAAAAGTTCTAGATTTAAAGTAAATGAACTAAAGTTCGTTACGTAAGTTATTGCGTAAGTTACGTATATATTTTACCAATGAAAACGTTTGTGAAAAATTAAAAGTTCTAGATGCTTTTTTAAGTAATCAAAAAATTGAAGGGCAACTAGGCCTCCTCCCTCACTAATTTTTTCTCAAAATCTTCCAATTAATTGCAATTAATTATTACGTAAATTTCATTTTAGTTATTTATGTGCGGAGAGCCAATATCAAAACATACATTCATTCAAAAACGTCAAGAAATTAAATAAAAAAAACAAGTTTTTTTTTAAATGAAAGTAAGGAGCAACATTAAAACTTAAAACGAACAGAAATTAATCCTTATGTGAAAGGGGCTTTTCCTCTTAAACGCCCCACTCTTTCCGCTAAAGTTTCTTACTGTTTCAAAAATAGAGTTAAGAGAAAGAGTCAAAATTTTGCGTAAAGAGCGGGGCGTTGAGGAGGAAAAGCCCCTTTTATATATGGAGTAATATCTGTTCGTTTTTAATTTAAATTTTGCTCCTTACCTTCATTTAAAAAAAACTTGTTTTTGTATTTAATAAATATAAAAGCTAGGCACGAAAATACCTTATTTTGAACGTTAGCGTTTTGGCTATAGATGGAAGCAGGTAAGCTCGATTTTTTCCCATAATTTAACAAACACTGATTTAAATAAATAAATAAATAATTTTATTCCATACGCCTCTCAATACAAAATTTCTACATAACTGACACCTTATTAAAAGAAAAATGTTAAGGCAGGGCGAACAGTGGATCGACTGCGGCACGATTACCATTTAAAGTCGTCCTACGTTGAAAGTCTCGAGATATGATATGTTGATGTTTACGCTATTGGAGAAGGCTTCCAGTGATCTCATCTTTTCGACTGGGAATGGTAGTTTGTTCCAGATCCTGATGACCCTTGGTATGAATGAATAATGGTAAGAATTAGATCTTGCAATCTTCATCTTCACAGGCTCTAATTGCAGACTGTGCGATCTTGTGTTGCTTTGGGGAGTTATTTGAACAAGCTTGTCTTTTAAATTCCCAAAATTCTCATGAACTATTTTGAAGAGGGTTTTTATGTCTAAGATCGTTCTTCCTCTCTCAAGTTTATGGAGAGTGAGCCATCTTACGAAGCCTTCTTCGTCACACGGAAGGTTTCTGAATCCTTGAAGTCCTTTTACAAAGTGTTGCTGGACTCGTTCTATTCAATCAATATCCTTTTTGAGATATGGCGACCAGATGACAGTGGCGTATTCAAGCTGTTGCCTGACATGCCTTGTGTATGCTGAGATCTTTGAGTGAATGTCAAGGCTAGGGAGTGAGGGAGCCCCGGAGAGTATTTGATGCTTTACGCACAACCAGGCCGATATGCTTTTCTGGTTTGAGGTCCAAGCTCAGAATTACACCTAGGACCTTTTCACAGGCAGATTTTGTCAGGTTGATACCTTTCATTTTGTATGAGTACTTCAAATTTGGC
Source organism: Artemia franciscana (assembly GCF_032884065.1). Lineage (NCBI taxonomy): Eukaryota > Metazoa > Arthropoda > Branchiopoda > Anostraca > Artemiidae > Artemia > Artemia franciscana. The sequence goes on along the minus strand of NW_027062806.1, from coordinate 200,471 downwards.
GGCGAAGATGGACGACAGAGCATTTTGCAACATTTGGTGAAAGTTGCCATTCTTCAAGCTTCTCTGTCAGAGCGTCAAAGTCACTTTGGATGTGATAATGCACTAGCTTCTCCCGGGAGCTTCGTATCGTCTACAAAAAGACCGAAGTCGGTTTGGGAAATGGTATTTATACAAATGTCTATGTACATGACGAACAAGACTGGGCCGAGAACACTACCTTTTGGGACGTCACTGGTTGCATCTGTCCATGTGGATAGTAGGTCTGCAACCTTGACTGCTATTTTTTTATCATTCAAGTATGCTGCGAGTCATTTTTTTAGCTGTCCATTGATTCCATAGATTTCTAGGCAGTGGATGAGTTTTCGCAGGGATATTCGGTCGAAGGCCTTAAGTAGATCGATTAGGATAATATCTATTGGAATCCCACGGTCCAAGGCAGACTGGGTGTAGTCGTGTATCACTACTAGTTGGGGAACACTACAACGATTTTTACGGAAACCATACTGATGATCTGAGATGATGTTGTTCAATTCGAGGTGCGAGTTTAACTTTTCCACTATGACCCTTTCCATGATTTTCAGGAAAGGTGAAGTAAGGCTGATCGGGCTATAATTCTCCGGGTCACTCCGTTTCCCTTTTCCTTTGAAAATAGGTGTTACATGGGATAGCTTCCAGGATATAGGAAACTTGCATTGCTCGAATAAGATTTGGAAAAGTATTGCCAGAGGTTCGCATAGCTCGTCTCACACTTCTTTCAGGATAAAGGGTGCCATCAGGATTGGGTGCTTTTGACGATTTCACGCCCTTCATGGTTCTTAGAGCACTAGCTGGCGTGAAGCCAATGCTATGGAGCTCGTTTCCTGGGTTTGAGTCTTGGAGTTGAGGTAAATAGCCATCGTCAACGGTGAACGTGCTGGCGAAGAATTCTACAAGAGCATTTGCCTTATCTAGGCTAGTGCTATGAACCACACCACTTCGATCTATTGGTGTTGGTAGTTTCTGTTGCTCACCTAGATTGCGTTTGCACAGGTTGTAGAAATCGCTATTTGTTCTTATTTTCTGGAATTCTTCACGTTCGCAATCTTTGTTGTAGTTTCTGATAGCTTCTCTACATTTTGAGCTGAGTTTTTGAAGCTTGGCGAGTCTACTTATGCTGCCAGATACTTTGTAATCCCTATATGACTTCTTCCAGTCCCTGATGAGCTTTCGTATGGGCTTGGGAAGCAATATCCTTTTGCCAATGTGTTTCTTGTTCCTGAATGGTGTGGATTGAGTGACGGCTTGACAAAGTATGTCATAGAAAACTTCTCGGGCTTCGGCAATTGGTAGGTTGTACACAAGGTTGTCCCAATCGGTATGCTGTAGTATTATTTTTGAGTTTCGTAATCTCTGTTTTATGGAAGTTTAATTTAAAAGCGGGTCCATCGTCCTTTGTACAATTTTGAGTGGTTAAGCACGGACTTGGCAGAGGACAGCAAGTTCGTGGTCACTTGTAACAGTGTTAACGTCTGTTTTTGTAACGAGCAGGTCTACCATGGGCGTGTTGAATACAACTTCGAAAGTATTGGTTTGACGCGTAGGCTCGAGGAAACTCTCTGCTAGGTTCAGCTCGCTAGCGAGGTCAAGATAGTGTTTTAGTTGATCTTTTGAGTTCTGGCTTCTCATCCTGAAGGAATGATTTTTTCAATCCATTTCAGGTGTGATTAGGTCACTGCATATCACTACGGATTTAAATTTGCAACAGATCTTCTCAAGGTAGGCAGAAAATTCACGATCTGCTGTCAGTCCTTCTCTCGGCTTCTTATAAGTTGCTCTTGGCAGGTACACAGCTAACGACACGGTACACAGGCGAGAACCATCGTTAAAAGTTGGCGTAACACAGGTTATGGCGTATATTGTGCTATTAGAGAAGCTAATGTGCTCGTACGTGTAAGTTTTCCCTTGAAAGTATCGCCACACCACTTCCCAGTGGTTTTGCCGTGTTATCCTTCCTAAAAACTTCATATTCAGGTATTCCAAATCTAGCTGATAGTATTTTTTCATGTAACCAAGTTTCAGAAATGCAGATTACATTGTATCGAGTTTTTGTAGAGGAATGCTTGAAGCTCGCCAAACTTTCCAACCATACTGTGCGCGTAAAAAATTAGTAAGTTTATCTCTTTTTGTTGTTCGGCTATTGTCTCACATTTGCATTACGCATTTCGGGAGCAATGGCTCCCACCAGAAGACTGTACTGCTCTTTTGTCTTTGTTTCTTCTGAATTCCGCTCATTTCTGAATCTGCATGCGTGTCAAATCAAGGTTAAAATATATGTTTTTTCGTATTTCATCATTGCTGGATGTCCTTAGTGCTGGTACTCCCTTCACTATTTGTTGGCGCTTTGAAGGCTATCTGGGCTGTTGCGTTTTAGTTTGACCAGCAGTAGTTTCGGTTTTCCTCCAAGGGGAGCTTTACCGAAACGAACTGTTCCCTGGATTTTGTTGTCTATTTGGCCTCGGTGCCATTGTGGGACCTTGGTCTGCCAAGGAATCTCGTAGTCTAAGAAGTAGTTTTGATACGTTCCTTTTCGAGCAGCTTGTACACTCGTACTTAAACAATTGTGAGTTGCTGTCAAGCTGCTTAATCGCTAGGAATAAATATGTGTGCAATGATCCACATCTAGCGTCCTCCCATTCTGAGCAGAAAAAGCACTGCAACGAGGAGTGATGCTCTGCTACTTTGTTAGAGTACGAACAGTCACCAGTTTTACTTTGCTAGGAAGTGGAAATTGACTGAGAAGAATCCAAGCCTGTGAATACTGGGATCGGAGTTCCTAGTGGATGTGTGACCGAATGTCCATCGACTGGTGTTAAAGCGGATTCGTTTGGTACTGGAGTACATTTGGGGTGCCAGATTTAGATTTGCATTTCTGACAGAGCCACTTTCCCTTCAGTTTTTCCATTGTAGCTTTGTTGTACGTTACTGAGGCACAATTAAAGTGAAGCCAGCTACAGCAATCTCTGCACTCTTTTCCAACCTGAGCTCTTGTAACTTTCATTTTGCATTTAGGGCAGTTATTTGCCATGGTTCACGGTCTTATCAAGAAGCCGACAGATGTCAACTTGTCACGGAGTTTTTAGAGCTTGGGGGGGGAGATTTTGAACCTGTGGGAAGTGCAGAGACCCGAATCGCCTATCCCCAGCAGTTTAAGGATGGATATCCAGCCGGTACCAATACGGTCCTTCGTGTTCGTTATCGCTCTCTTCTGCACAGGTTTTTCCAAATGTAGGAGATAAACGACTCAGTGTACTTTTTGGGAAAACAAATACTTGGCAACTATACACCAGTGATATGTGAAGAGCAAAAATATAGTGCTATATGAAACTGGTGATGAAGATGGCGAACCAGTCAATATGAGAAAAAAGATACCGCTGATAAAAATACCCAGAGAAAAAGACCTATACTAGAAATTGGAGATTTGTAGTTCTTATTGCAAGAAATTGGGCCATTCTTCTTAGGTTCTGTATAACAGGACTATTATTCTGTGGGACCCTGAGCTCCCGTCAGTACGTAACAGTACTTGTTGAGTGAAGTGTGAATTTGGTCTTTTTTTGTAAAAGTAGTTATATACAGTATTTTAAAACTATCTAATTTACAGCGAGATACCCAAGCAGTGGTGGCAGTGTAGCGATGGTTTGTACAACGGTACCAGATTCAGTAAACTTTTCTCAAACACGTACATCACTAACAACTTTTCCTTTAAGTCAGAAATTCAGTATTACTTTGTAAAACTGATAAAATTCGGAACATTTGCTCCAAAATTCCGCAATTTTTCTCAATGGCCAGGATTAGGACTCTCACCGTTCGTTGTTGTAAAAAATACTGATTCCTCGTGACTTCCCTCTCTCTTCTTTTATGATCCGAAGGAACTCTATGGTTTTCGTGCGAATGTACCTTTTCAACTATTTATTTCAAAATACTAGCATCAAATTCAACACTCTAAAAACTAGGTTCTTTTAGTTCCATCGTTGGGGTAGGCCTGTTGAAATATGCTTAAAATTTAACCAATTGGTAATACTTAAATATGTGATGATATCCCCAGCGAATTGTTAATATTTGTCATGGAATATTCCAAGAATAAGGTATACAATTGGAGAACAATTGCAACTACGGCTATGCAACCTTAAACATTTCAATAGAAATTCATTCACGTAGAGTTTTCCAGAAAGTATATTTTGAGACCTTAGCTTGGTACAAATCGATATTTTAACATTGCAACATTGAGAGGCGGAAGGGAGAATGCCCCCTAAATTTGTTTGACCCCTTGGATTTTTAAACATACCTTTTCTATATTTTTTTTTATAAAAATTATTTTTTTTGCATTTATGGGAAAAATACCTTTTTTCGGGACTTCATTTAAATACATGAAAAACCAACAAACTCACAACGCTTAGATTTTTAAAATACACCTCCCCCAAAGTTAGATGCATCTGTCACTGCGCAGGAGAATCTTCGCTTGGATAGTATCATTTTCTATTTTATTAATTATTGTCAGTATCATGCATTAATGTAGTTGTTAATAGACTAAAATTTTTTGTCTTCATTTTTATTTCTCTGCGTTATTTTTATTATTTTGTCATATTTATTATATTTATTCTTATATATATTTTATATTTTTTTTATTATTTCTTCGTTATTATTATTAGAATATTTATTTACATATTATAATTTTACATTTATTTATATTTTTATTATTATTTCTTTATTAATTTAAATATTAATATGTATTTTATTCATTTAATTTCTTAAAATTAAATTTATATTATCATTTAGTACCTTTATCATTGTGTATAATATTAATAGGCTTTTTCAACGTGTACAAGAAAGACTGGCGGACCCTGTACGCATGTCTCGTGTTTCATTACATCTTCTTTTTTTTGTAACACAAAGAATAAGATAGCCGTAGGAGGTCTTTCGATTTTACTAGACGAATTTCTATCTGATTATGACTTCGATAACAACTTAAATTCAGACCGCAACCTTTCCGATGATTCAGGGTGTTCCCTGAGTATGGCCTCAGCATTGAAGAAATAGATGCACTTCAAATCGCAGAAACTGGATTGGATGAGCCACAAAATCATACAGCTACATTTACCGATTTAAAACCTATCAATAAAATAAAAAGGAAGTATCCGTGCAGGCAAAAATTTGAAAGGGAAGCAGAATAGTTGTTGAATTAACTACGTCACTCGAATCCAAACTCACCATAGTGTGGTTTGGCAGTCATTTTACTTCAGTCTAATTACTGCACTACTTGAAAGAAAAAGTTAATCGTGTGTGTGGGACAGTAGGAGCACAAGAAAGCATTTCCTTAAGCTTATCAAGGAAAAAAAAGAAGAAGACAAATTGACCAATTTTAGCAAGTCCGTCTCATTTAAGCTGTCTTGGCAAGGAAACAGAGGCGAGTTTGTCAATATAGACTAATCCAAACTTTTAGAAATCTATTTGTAGGCATCTTTTTGTGTAAAATAGGCACATTTTGGTAAAAAAAGAAGAAGAAAGATCGAAAAATTTCAGCAAGTCCATCGATCTCAAGCAGGCTTGGTAAGGAAATTGAGTCGGGCTTGCCAATATACACTGAAAACAACTTTATAGAAATCTTTTTGTATGTATCTTTTTGTGTACAATCAGAAAATTTTTGTAACAAAAAAAAAAATTGACAAATTTTAGCGAGTCCATCCAATTGCTAAGTCTTGGTAATGAACCCGAGTCGGGTTTGCTAATATTACATAAAAAAAAAAACTAGTTTTTTTAACAGAAAGTAAGGAGCAACATTAAAACTTAAAACGAACAGAAATTACTCCGTATATGAAATGGATTGTTCCCTCCACAATCCTTCGCTCCTTAAACTAAAGCTTTTAATTGTTATAATAAGCAGAATTGTGGCAGAGTCAAATTTTAGCGTAAAGAGCGAAGGATTGCGGAGGGGACAACCCATTTCATATACGGAGTAATTTCTGTTCGTTTTAAGTTTTAATGTCGCTCCCTACTTTCAGTTAAAAAAACTAGTTTTATTTCATATAATTTCTGAACGTTTTTGAATTAATGCATGGTTGATTTTGGCTCTTCACGCATAAATTATTAAAATGAAATTTGCATATTAATTCATTTTTTGGCTAAATGGCTTTCTCTTAGTTTTGATCAGGCGATTTTGAGAAATAAGGGGTGGGGAAGGAGGCCTAGTTGCCCTGCAATTTTTCGGTTACATAAAAAGGCAACTATGAATTTCAATTTTTAACGAATGTTTTTATTAGTAAAAGATATACTTAACTTAAGAATTAACTTATGTAACAAACTTTTATATTCTTAAATTTTTATTATGTATATGAGGGGGTTTCTACCCTCGTTAATACCTCGCTCTTTACACTAAATCGTAAGTTTTGTCCCAATTCTTTAAGAATGACCGCCGTAGAATAAATAGTTGAAATTACTAAAAATACTATAGCATAAAGAGTGAGGTATTTATCTCCTCCTAAATACCTAGCTCTTTATGCTGAAGTATTTTTAGAACCCCTCATATTCGTGATAATCTCTGTTTGTTTTAAGTTTCAATGCTACTCCTTACTTTTAGTTGAAAAAAACTTTTCCATGTTTATTTTTTCATTGTTTTTTTATAGTAATTTTAGAAAATCCTGCGCCCTTTTCATTGAATTTCTGTTCCCCTATGACATATTTCTCCAAGGAATGATCCTCCCACATAGCCCCATCCCCTCAACCCTACCCCCAAAACAAAACAAAAAAAACCTGAAAACGTCTGTACACTTCCCAATAGCCATTATTATATGTAAACACTGGTCGAAGTTTGTAACTTGCAGCCCCTCCCCCAGGGACTGTGGGGGAGTAAGTCATTCCCAAAGACATAGTTATTATGGTTTTTGACTATGCGGAACAAAATGGCAATCTCAAATTTTGATCCGTTGACTTTGGAGAAAAAATGAGCGTGGGAGGGGGCCTAGGTGCCCTCCAATTTTTTTGGTCACCTAAAAAAGGGCACTAGAACTTTTCCTTTCCGTTAGAATGAGCCCTCTTGCGACATTCTAGGACCACTTGGTCAATACGATGACCCCTGAAAAAAAAAAACAAAAAAAAAACAAATAAACACGCACCCGTGATTTGTCTTCTGGCAAAAAATACAAAATTCCATATTTTTGTAGATAGGAGCTTGAAATTTTTGCTATGGGTTCTCTGATACGTTGAATGCGATGGTATGATTTTCGTTAAGATTCTATGACTTTTAGGGGGTGTTTCTCCCTATTTTTCAAAATAAGGCAAATTTTCTCAGGCTCGTAACTTTTGATGACAAAGACTAAATTTGATGAAACTTATATATTTAAAATGAGCATGAAAGTCCGATTCTTTTGATGTATATTTTAGCAACAAAATTCCATTTTTTAGGGTTTTGTTTACTATTGAGCCGGGTCGCTCCTTACTACAGTTCGTTACCACAAACTGTTGGATACACTGATAAGAACTTTTTAGAAATCTATGTATATTTATCTTTTTGTGTAGATACGGCAAATTTTGGCAAGAAAAGACGAAGAAAAATTGACAAATTTTAGTGAGTCCATCAAACACAAAATGTCTTGCCAAGAAAATTGAGTTGTATTTATCAATATATACTGATATAGACTTTTTAGAGAGCTTTTTGTATGTATCATTTTGTGTAAAATTGGCAAATTTTGATAAAAAAGGATGAAAAATTTACAACTTTTAGCGATTTCATCCAATTAAAGATGTCTTGGCAAGACACCCGAGTCGGGTTTGCCAATATACACTGATAACAACTTTTTAGAAATCTTTTTTTATGTATCTTTTTGTGTAAAATTGGCAGATTGGAAAAAAAAGGAGAAGAAAATTGACAAAATTTAGCGAATCCATCCAATAGCTGTCTTGGCAAGAAAACTAAGTCAATTTGCCAATATACACCGATAACAGCTTTTTAGAAATCTTTTGTATGTATCTTTTTGTATAAAATTCGCGAATTTCGGTAAAAAAAAAAAAGAAGAAAAATTGAAAATTTTTAGCGAGTCCATCCAATTTAAGCTGTCTTGGCAAGGAAACTGAGTCAAGCTTACCAATATACACTGATAACAGTTTTTTAGAAATCTTTTTGTATCTATCTTTTTGTGTAAAATTGGCAGATATTGGTGAAGGAAAAAGAAAAAAATTTAAAACTTACAGCGAGTCCATCCAATTTAAGCTGTCCTGGGAAGGAAACTAAGTCGAGTTTGCCAATATTCGCTGATAACACCTTTTTATAAATCTTTTTGTGTGTATCTTTTTGTATAAAATTGGCAAATTACGGTGATAAAAAATATGAAAAATTGACAAATTTTAGCAAGTCCATCCAATTTAGCTGTCATGGCAAGGAAATTGAGTCAAGCTTACCAATATACACAGATAACAGCTGTTTAGCAATATTTTTGTATGTCTTTTTGTGTAAAAATGGCAAATTTTGGTTAAAAAAAGAAAACAAAAATTGACAAATTATAGCGAGTCCATTGACTTTAAGCTGTCCTAGCGAGGGAACTGAGTCAGGCTTGCGAATACACATTGATAAAAACTTTTTAAAAATATTTTTTTATGTATTTTATTGTATAAAATTGACAAATATTGGTAAAAGAAAGAAGAAGAAAAATTGACAAATTTTAGAGAGTCCATCCAATTCAAACTGCCTAGGCAAGGAAACTGAGTTGTGTTTGCCAATATACGCTCCTGACAACTTTTTGAAAATCTTTTTGGATATATCTTTTTCGACAAATTTCGGTAAAAATTAAAAAAATATTGTCAATACAAATTGACAAATTTTAGCGAGTCCATCCAATTCAAGCTCTTTTTGCAAGGAAACGGAGTCAAGTATACCAATATACACTGATAACAACTTTTTAGAAATCTTTGTGTATGCGTTTTTTTTTTGTATAAAATTGACAAATTTGGGTAAAAGAAAGAAGTCGAAAAATTGACAAAATTTTAGCGAGTCCATCCAATTCAAGCTGTCTAGCCAAGGAAACTGAGTTGTAATTGGCAATATACGCTCATAACAACTTTTTAGAAATATTTTTCTATGTATCTTTTAGTATAAAATCTTTTTGTATGTTTTTTTTGTGTAAAATTGACAAATTTGGGTAAAAGAAAGAAGTAGAAAAATTGACAAATTTTAGCGAGTCCATCCAATTCAAGCTGTCTTGGCAAGGAAACTGAGTCGGATTTGCCAATCCGACATTGTAAAGGGAGACGTTTGCACGGAGCATAAATGGGAGACAGTAACAACGGCCATCAAAGGGGTAAAATTAACCTGGACAATCTGTCTTGGCTTTTTTCTACAATTGGCCATGACTTCCGTTGATTTTTCAATGGGAACAATCGCAGGTTGACTACAAGTTGACTTGGATGAAAACTGATGACATCTTTTTAGAAATTTTTTTGTATGAATTGATCGCCATGGCCTGCTTTAAGAAACTTTTTTTGATTCAGCCAGACTTTCTTCTCACTTGGCTAGGAAACTGTGTCAGGTTTGCCAATATACACTGATAACAACTTTTTGAAATCTTTTTGTATGTGTTTTTTTTTTTGCATAAATTGACAAATTTTAACGAGTCCATCTAATTCAAGCTGCTTAGCCAAGGAAACTGAGCTATGATGGGCAATATACGCTCATAACAACTTTTTAGAAATATTTTTCTGTGTACCTTTTAGTATAAAATCTTTTTGTATGTATTTTTGTGTGTGTAAAATTGACAAATTTGGGTAAAAGAAAGAAGTGGAAAAATTGACAAATTTTAGCGAGTCCATCCAATTCAAGCTGCCTATTCAAGAAAACTGAGTTGTGATTGGCAATATACGCTCATAACAACTTTTTAGAAATATTTTTCTGTGTACCTTTTAGTATAAAATCTTTTTGTGTTTTTTTTTTAGTATAAAATTGAGAAATTTCTGTAAAAGAAAGAAGAAGAAAAATTGATAAATTTTAACGAGTCCATCCAATTCAAGCTGCCTAGCCAAGGAAACTGAGTTGTGATTGGCAATATACGCTCATAATAACTTTTTAGAAATATTTTTCTACGTATCTTTTAGTATAAAATCTTTTTGTATATATAAAATTGACAAATTTTGTAAAAGAAGGAAGAAGAAAAATTGACAAATTTTAAGGAGTCCATCCAATTCAAGCTGCCTAGCCAAGGAAACTGGGTTGTGATTGGCAATATACGCTCAAAACAAATTTTTAGAATTATTTTCCTATGTATCTTTAGTATAAAATCTTTTGCTTAAATAGATTTTTGTGTTCAACTAGAACAGTGCTTCTTAAACTTTTTTAATTCCCGACCCCATTTATGATTGCGAGTTTCTTAACGACCCAAAAAAAATAAATTAATATTTTTTGATGATATATTTATTAGGTAACAATATACATATGCATATGAAAATGTATAAACTTAGAATTCGTTTTGAAACATATAAAAATCTAAAATTGGACTTTGCACAAAATATTATAGAAATGTTTTTATTATAATTTCAAAAACAAAAGTGGATTCTGACCGTGTTAATTCTCTCGAATATATCCAAGTAGTTGCGTGGTAAAAATTAAATTAAAGTTTACATTACAAATTTAATGAAATGGGTGTGCCTGTTTTTTATTGAATAAAAAATCAATTCTTGGTGTAATGTTTGAAACTGCTGGACGTAAGGCCTTTTCAACGTTTTTATCACTGATATTGGGATTAAATGTGTGTTAAAGCTGAGAAAGTAACTTCACATAAATATGTGGTGCTGAATGGCAGAAGTACATTTAGCGCCATGTCGGCAAATATGGGAAAGTCAGTTCTAGTTCTGATCCAGAATTCAGCCAAGGGCTTATTTCTGGAATTGTAGTTTTAAGGTTTATCATTCCTGTTTCGATTTCCTATGTAAAATTTCTGGAAGCTTGTATTTCTTTGTACTTCACCGCAAGATTAAGATATAGATGCCATTCGATAGCGAAGACTGTGTTCTTGAAAATGTCTATTTCATTTTTTTTCCTTTTTTCTCATCATTTCTTATAATCAAGCAAAAGGCCTGTAAGTATTTTGAAAAAGTAGGGTCTCTTTAAAAATCTTGCATTTCTTTATCTTCGATCAAAATAAAAAAAATATACACCGTTACATTCAGCACTTTCTTATCTATTTACTTACGAGTTTAAAAAAACCATATTGCTTAAATTTGTCTTTGAAAAAGCAGTTTCAAGTTCTATAAAAAACAGAAAATCAAGAATATTCAAATTATCTCAGAGGGCAGACAGGTGCTGAATTCTGGTTTATCGTCAGAAGATTCAATGCAGTGGGTGGTTTTGGGGAGAGAACAAATACGATTGGGTGTACGCAGAATAGCTTTATTGTATCTTTTTCGGCCGTGTCAACTATTGATAAGAACTTATAAAAGATAATGGGTAACAAGAAAGCATCAGCGCTGAATAAAAGGAGAAAGTCGGGACAGTTCCGAAGGTAAGTTAACTTCCTTCTATATTTTTTTACAGTTATGAACGTAATAATTGCATTATTTAGTCTATCTTGTTGAAGTTCAATCCAATTAGGAACTAAATAAAAAGGGATTTAGGAATTAAAGTTTTTTACTGAAAGGGAAGGACATAAAATGATAAGAACAATTCCTTGCTGTTCATGCTAAAGATTTTTAGTATAAAAAAAAGCTTCTTATTAGAATAAACATCCCTTATGTTTTAGGATACGTTCTCAAGAATTGGGACAAAAAGTTAAACTTAGCTTGAGGAGCAAGCCTAATATAAGAATTATATTAAGGACTAATTTTTGTTCATCTTAAATTTTAATGTTGCTCCTTATTTTCAGTTTAAAAAACTAATTAAAAAAATTAATTTCTTGTCATTTTTTCAAATAATGTTAAGAAATGTGCCACCTCTTTTTGGGAACCTCTCTCTACGAGGGGGGGGCTTCCTTTGAGCCCCCTCCCTATTAAAACCCCTATTAGAGTAAATTCTGCATAAATTTTCCCCTTAAAACTTCCTGCGTACAATTACACCTAGTAAATCATCTGTAACATAACTTTCATATGAGAAAATTCGTTTGCAAATCATGCAGGAAATTCTGCTCCGTGGAAGATTATATGTATTCGATTTAAGATTTCACTAGGACGGTAGGGGATGGGTACAAGCCCCATAAGCCGACTTATACTAAATTAGCAACGATAGCAAATTATAATAAGTTTTTTTTTGTACATTCGGACATTTTGCAGAGGAAAATCTTTTTATGTCAGGGACTTGGTTCCAAATTAAGGTTCCAACGAATAAGGCTACTTACTTCAACAGTTAGAAAAGTCTTACATTGAACGATGTTATTCACCCGAAAGCATAATCTAATATACTTACTCTATTAGTCATGTGCGTGATCAGTTCGAAAGACTTCTGAGCGTGCCAATGACAGGCCTACTAAATTATTTTGGGAATCAATTTGATTGTTCTTTCAGGCAATTTTTATTTTGTTTAACAGATATAATAAAAGGGAAGATATTCCCAAAACTGACATTTCAGTAGAAGGAGGACTATATGGTCAACTAGACAGTGATGGTCAGCAAAAACTAGATTAGATTATAGCCATGCAACAAGAATCATCTTTTCATGGTTTAAAGATCATTGAAGGGTCAGGCAAACTTAGTGAAGATGAGGGATTTAAAGAATTACTTAATGAAAATTACATAGTCAACGTTTTTCATTTTGCTACCAATCTCCTCAAGACAAATGACCACTAGTAAGTTATTTCCAAGTTCCTAGACAGTTAGCCTTCTCTGAAGGACAAAAAATATATTGGAAATTTGTGGTTTTTAGTAACAGATATATTCTACCACTTACGAATAAAAGATTCTTAGATGGCAAACTGGGGTTTTGAAGCCTTTTTTTTATCTCTCTAAACTCGACTCGCTTTGGTCAGTATCTCTTACTGAATACCCTCAGATGAAAATTTCTTCAGTGTTTTCTCCTTATTTTGTGTGTGTGTGTCTGGGGGGGGGGTCTATAACCTATACGGTTATACGTTTTGCATTGTTCCAAAATTTATCTTTCAAATCCTCACATTTGTAGTTTTATTATGCATACACAGACTAGCAAACTTAGAAAAAGCTATATTTGACATAACACAAGTCACGATGCTTCACCTTTTTGTCATCTCCCTCCGATTTTTAAACGTCTCTAGTTGCAGGCCCCCTCTCTTTGCTTCTCCTACTACACTCAGCAGCTCAGGCTGTCCATTCTTGCACGCTTGCTATCTTAATGTTATATTTCCTGTATTTTTCTGTAGTCTGTAATTTGGGGAGTTTCGTCTTATTAACATTCAATGGCGTCTAGTTTTGACGCCTCTGAGGATCTATTACCCTACCTAGATTATCCCCTCCACAGATAAAAAAGTTTGAGCGGCATTTTCATTAAAAAATTTATTTGTTTGGTATTTCTGTAGTAAAGTAATTTCTACTGTTCGGTGAAGTAACTATGTTCTCTATAAAGTATATTCTATTTTATCTCTTTTTTTTGTCCCATGATCGCGGTGCTGACAATATAGGGTTTTACAAGTAGATCTATGTCAATAACCTGGAAGAGTTTACACTTTTTTTTTACCAAAGTTTATAGATTTTCCCTAAAGTTTTCACTATTGAAGAAAGTTTAAAGAAACATAAATTTTGTTTCCCAGAAATTACAAAACTTGTAATTTCATTTTTAAAAAATACTTGTTTTTTTTATTTAATTTCCAGACGTTTCTTAACTAATGCATGTTTTGATCTTGGCTCTCCGCACATAAATAATTAAAACTAAATTTGCATATTAATTAATTGCAATTAATCGGAAGATTTTGAGAAAAAACGAGCGAGGGGGAGGCCTAGTTGCCCTCCAAGTTTTTGATCACTTAAAAAGGCAACTAGAACTTTTAATTTTTACAAACGTTTTCACTGGTAAAAAATATACGTAACTTACGTAACGAACTTCTATATTTGTATGTTTTTATTGCGTATATGAGGGGGTTCAACCTTCGTCACTCTTTACATTAAAGCTTAGATTTTGTCCCAATTCCTTAAGAATGACCACTGAATCACAAAGGCCGTAGAATAAATAGTTGAAATTCCTATAAATACTTTAGCGTAAAGAGTGAGGTATAACGAGGAGGAAAGCCCCTCATATGCTTAATAGTACAAAAAACTTTTCATATTTATTTTTCATTGTTTTTTCAAATAATGCTAGAAAATCCTGCGCCCCTTCATTGAAATTCTTTTCCCCCGTGAAAAGTTTCTCCATGAAAATATCCTCCCCCATGCCCCCCCCCCCCTCAACTCTCCACCCTAAACAAAAAAAAATCCCCCTGAAAATGTCTGTACGCTTCCTAGTAATCATTACTATATGTAAACACAGGTCAAAGTTTGCAACTTGCAGCCCCTCCCAGGGGGAGTGCGGGGGAGTAAGTCGTCCCTAAAGACATAGTCATTACGTTTTTCGACTATGGTGAATAAAATGGCTATCTCAGAATTTTGATCCGCTGACTTTTGGGAAAAAATGACCGTGGGAGGGGGCCTAGGTGCCCTCTAATTTTTTTGGTCACTTAAAAAGGGCACAAAAACTTTTAATTTCCGTTAGAATGAGCCCTCTCGCGAAATTCTAGGACTACTCAGTTGATACGATCACCCCTGGAAAAACAAAACAAAAAACAAACAAACAAAACAACAAACAAACACGCATCCGTGATCAAACTTCTGGAAAAAAAAAGTGAAATTCCACATTTTTGTAGATAAGAGCTTGAAACTTTTACAATGAGGTTCTCAGATATAAGACAATATGGAATCTGATGGTGTGATTTTCGTTAAGATTGTACGACTTTTAGGGGGTGTTTCCTCCTTTTTTCTAAAATGAGGCAAATTTTCTTATGCTTGTAACTTTTGATGGGTATAACCGATCTTGATGAAACTTATATATTTAAAATCAGCATTAAAATGCAATTCTCTTGATGTAACTATTGGTATCAAAATTCCATTTTTTAGAGTTTCGGTTACTATTGAGCCGGGTCACTCCTTACTACAGTTCGTTACCACGAACTGTTTGACAGATTTTTTTTTTGTTTAGCTTTCTTCTCCTTTATAATTCTCAATGGCTTAGCGGTACAAGAGGTTTAGTCTTCTTATAGTAATTTTAGCTGCGAAAAAGGACATCGTGAGCGACCAAAAATTCAAAGAACGACAAGGGTTGGCCTCACTCTTCGTATTCACTTTGAATACTCTGGAACACAGTGCAGGCAAAAATTTATTTAACAAATGAATCAGAACCCCCACAAGTAAAGGTTCAAATTAGTCAGCCACTGTACAACTGATGAAAAAGGGGATAGATCGTACATTCCCAAAAGGATAGAAAAAAAACTTGCTGAAAATTTTAACAAAAAAGCAGTGTGGGCAGCAATTTCATCTGGGATGGGCCAGTTTCAACTTGAAGAAGTTTTTAGACTGATGGATCTACCAGCAGTATCTCAAAAGATTTTCAAAAGAACAGAAACATTGTTAGGACAGGTAAGAAATACATTTTGATATCTGCTATGCATCAAACACTTTGAGTGGAGGGATTGGGATATAATTTGGTGGAAAAAATAAGCACAAGTCCTAGATGCGTGATTGGAATGGATAACCGGAATGGATCCACTCTCTTTGGGGAATGGGGGGGGTTAATTCGGAAAAATTAGAAAAAATGAGGTGTTTTTAACTTACGAATGAGTGATTGGATCTTAATGAAATTTGATATTTAGAAGGACCTCGTCCGGATCCAGTGTCATAGGGAGAAGTTGGGGGGGGGACTGGAAATCTTGGAAAACGCTTAGAGTGGAGAAATCGGGATGAGACTTGATGGGAAAAATAAGCACAAGTTCTAGATACGTTATTGAGATAGCTGGACCGGATCCACTCTATTTGGAGGAGTTGGGGGGAAGGGGGATTCCCAGTGCTTTGGCGAGTTCGGTGCTTCTGTACGTGCTAGGACGATGAAAATTGGTAGGCGTTTCTATGGGGGATTGGGGGTGGGGTGGGGTTGTCATTCGGAAAAATTAGAAAAATTGAGACATTTTAACTTACGAACGGGTGACCGGATCTTAATCAAATTTGATATATATATAAGGAACTCATGTCTCAGAGCTCTTATTTTATAAATCTTGACAAGATCAGGTTACATTAGGGGGAGGAGGGGAAACCGAAAATCTTGGAAAACACTTAGAGTGGAGAGATCGGAATGAAAGTTGGTGGATAGAATTAGCAAATGTCGCACATACGTGATTAACGTAACCGGACTGGATCCGCTCTCTTTGGGGGAGTTAGTGGGCCAGTGCTTTGGCGAGTTCAGTGTTTCTGGACGTGCTAGGACGATACAAAATGGTAGGCGTATCAGGGACCAGCACAAATTGACTTGATAAAGTCATTTTCCCTGGTTCCATCTGGGGGACTTTCGGGGGGGGCTGAAGGGAGAGGAAAAATTAGGTATTTTTAACGTGCGACTGGGTGATCGGATCTTAATGAATTCTGATATTTAGAAGGACTTCGTGTCTCAGAGCTCATATTTTAAATACTGACCGGTATAAAGCCTCTGATTTTCCTTTTAAATCAATCTATTGATTCTTAGAATTCTGCTAGAGTTCATGCCATATGAGCTCTTGGCTCTTGTTATGGCTTTGAATTTTAACTATCTAGAAACTCGTAATATTAGAAAAGATTTGCTGTATTTAAGTTACAAATGTGTGTACGTTTCTACTATATTTTTTTACTTCCTTTCTTCACAAGATCTGATTCGGTCTTTATACATAATAAATAGGGCTATTCTACAGAGGTCCTTTTAGAAACTCTGGATTAACCGCAAAAATACCCATAAAAATTGAACTTTTTCTAGTTGTATCCCTAATTGACCTTTAATGATATAAATATGAGAAAGGAATCGCTTGGAACCCAGTTTTTCATTAGTGTGTTTTTTTACATCCATAATTTCTTGCGAGCTGTATGTTTCTCTATATAGTTAGCTTATTGCTAGTATTTCTATCGTAGTTAGAAATATCGAAATATCGGTCACCCGATGATTTTTCGCCAGGAATTTCTTCATCGTTTTATTCTTGATTTCATTTTTTCCCTTTGCTCAGAAATAGTCTCCATATAAACTGTCTTTTTAGTTAGATATATATATATATATATATATATATATATATATATATATATATATATATATATATATATATATATATATATATATATATATATATATATATATATATATATATATATATATATATATATATATATATATATATATATATATATATATATATATATATATATATCTAACTATATTAGATTATTTTTCAGAAGTGGAAAGAAGATTTGGACAATGTTATTCAGATAAATGGCAAGGAAGCTCGAGATCTGGCTATATCTGATGGCAGAATTTCAGAAGATGGGC
Source organism: Artemia franciscana (assembly GCF_032884065.1). Classification (NCBI taxonomy): domain Eukaryota; kingdom Metazoa; phylum Arthropoda; class Branchiopoda; order Anostraca; family Artemiidae; genus Artemia; species Artemia franciscana. Next base: position 182,971 of record NW_027062806.1, on the reverse strand, counting down.
ACGAAAGGGCACGACTACAATTCAAAAGCTGGCCATGCCATAATTTTTGACTATTACACCAACAAAAATTTATTTGTGAGTTCTAGGAATAAATATTGCTACATGTGCTCTTGTGCCAGAACTAAAAAAGTGCCCCCTCCAGATCACTTTTGCTACCTCAACTGGAACGGGTCTTCTTCAGGAATGGAGCAGGATATGATGGTAGAGGGTTTTGTGACCAGTATCTTAATTCATAGGTTACGATATCTAGAATTTATTTGTGATGGAGATTTTAGTGTACATCAACGCCTTATAGAGCGCGTGACCCATGGAAAGGAAATTCTGAAGCATGAATGTTCTAACCGTGTTACTAAAAATTTTACTGGGGAATTATATAGCCTCGCCAAAAATAACCAATTCTCCAAAATCTTGACAAAGAGCTGCATATCAATTCTTACTAAAAATCTTCGTGGTGCAATAAAAAAGAAGCGGAAGATGGGGGTTCTGTTGACAATTCAAAAAATCTACTAAGAAATGTGCCGTCTCATGTATTTGGGGACCATAATAAATGTTCTTCTGGGTGCTGCAAATCAGGCAATGTTGAGGGGAAACTGTCAAGAGTTCCTACAATAGTTAGAGAAGCAGTCAATGACATGCTTCAAAAAGTCATTCGCAAAACCCCCAGCCTATTGATCGAGGCCACCACAAATATAGCAGAGACTTTTATGAGAATTGTTGTCAAATTCTTAGGTCACAAACAGGTTTGCCGTTCCAAGCGGAATTCCCATAGAGTGCGTGTGACAACAGCAGCCCTTGCAAATTCTCTTGGGAATAAGTGGCACTCACACACACATAAGTGTTTTTGGCAGAAGCCCAAGTAAAAGAATCAAGAATTTTTCTGCTAAGTGGGAAAAAATGGTGCAATGTGCAAGGCGTCTGATTCCATCAGACGCCTTGGCAGAAGCCCAAGTAAAAGAATTAAGAATTTTTCTGCTAAGTGGGAAAAAATGGTGCAATGTGCAAGGCGTCTGATTCCATCTTCATATGAAACGCGTGGAGGCAGGTACAAGGCACGTCAATCCAGCAATGGTAGCAGTGTCCGAGGCGAATTGCCAAAAAATGATTCAGAATATGGGCCAAAAGGCCAAACTCCAGATCTTCTGCCTACAGAATTTGAGGCTGCCAAACAATTATATTTGAGAAAAATGGAACCATCTATTGACCAGCTCAAGAAGTTGCCCGTTATTACACCTGGTCAGGCTGATAATCCCAAATGGATTTCTAAAAGAATGGAAACTATTTCAAGCACACGGTTCCATCCTATCTTTTGTTCTTAGGCCTGCCACCCCTTCGGCAAGGCTTGTGAAAGAAATAGTAACAGGGAAACAAATGTATTGTAACTGGCGAATGAATCACGGAGTTGATTGTGAGCCAATTGCAATCACGTGTTTAGAAAGTAAAAAGGGCCAAGTTATTCAAAGATCGAATGATTTTGGCCTTTTTGCTGATAAAGAAATATGGTGGCTTGTAACTTCTCCTGACGGGATATGTGACTCTGGATTTGTTGAAGTTAAAACAATAACAAATATTCAAGCAGACAAAACAATAAAAGAAGCTGCACAAGAAAATTTAGTGAGTAGTTTTCTCCTTAGGTGGGATCCTGTTGAGAGCCGTCTTCTACTCAATAGGGAACATAAATATTTTTACCAAATGCAGGGTCAGGTTAATATCGTAGACAAAGAAACTTGCTTTCTATTTACCTTTGTTGACGAAAATGATTTTGAAATTGTCGAGGTCTAACGTGACACAGAATTCTGGAAAAAGATGTTGCCAAAACTGGACTACTTTTCGGAACATTGCTTACTGCCCAAGCTTGTTAACTCAAGACTCGTACGAAATATGGACGATCGTGAGCTTCCTGAGGTCATAGAAGCTCAAACGAAAATGAAAGCACAAAAAAAAGATGATCTCTGTGAAAAACGGAAAATTGACGAAACTTAATTTTTGTTTTATGTACTTATGTTTACAGGACTTCTAAACAGACTAAAACAGGGTCTATTTTTTCTTTTATTATCCTAAGATCTCTTCTTTTTTTTCTGTCAGTTTTTACACTTCAGTTTTGAATCTGTAAGTTTTATCTCTTTTTTTTTAATGACGCCTAATAGAAACTAACTCACTTTTTTCTCTCCCTCGTCCTCTTGTTTTACTTATCAATATATTTTATTCAACGTTTATTAATAGTGTTTGATTAGTATGTAATTTTTTGTTGTTTTTTTTTTTTTGGGGGGGGGGGGCATTGTACGGAGAAAAAAAATCAGTTATTTCCGTTATACAACCACGGACCGCTTATAACAGTGTTGCTCAGCTGCCCAATTTTCCCCAGCTACAAACCTTTTTCTTTTGTATTCTAATCGTCATCAACTCCAATCAATCTTTTGCATAGCCTTTCAATTCTGAAACCCACCGTGGTTTCAAAAATTCTCTATCAGTTCTACCTTTTATTATTTTATTTATATCTGTGAGTTTGTGTCTGATTAGTATTTGTTACTCGGGGGGGGGGGGGGGTATTTAATGTTTATTAAATACAAAAATAAACTTTTCAACTAAAAGCAAGGAACATCATTAAAACTTAAACAAACAGGAATTATTACGTTTATAGATGCCCCTACTAAATACCTCGCTCTTTACTCTAAAGTTTTTAGAACTTTCAAAAACTTCTGATTCTAAACCGCTCTTGTCCTTTAGAAGTCGATCGGAATTGGGACAAGGAGTCTTACTTTAGCTTAAAGAGCAAATTATGAAGGAGGTAGCAATCCCCCTCATATACGTAATAGTTTCTATTATTTTTAAGTTTTAATGATGCTCCTTACTTCTAGTTAAAAAAAACTTTTTGTATTTAATTTGTGACCGTTTAGATTGTACTTATATCACTATATATAAATTTTCCTTGAAATTCTTTTAGAAGTAAATACAAACCAAAAAACAATAATTCTTATAGAAATAAAATATATGCTCTTTTTTTAACTCTGATATTGTGTTAATTGTATCTCGAGTATTAGGTACAGGTTATTTGTGGGGATTCTTCTTATTTATTTATTTTAGCATATATATAATTATAACCAGCAGAGTTTTATGTCTGCACGCTACTCTGACTCTAGTTAATTCTCCAGACTCTGTTTATTCCGGTTACATAAGAATGATATTGATCACTTCCCAATTTATGTTTGTGTAATCATTTAAAAAAAAATTACTTGTGGTAATTTTACGTTTGTGCTATAAGGGTTTAAATTTTTCTCGCGGTAAAGTTGATTGATGAATGTTATAAATTAGTAGAATTTAGATAAGATGCTAGCAATAATTTGGTTAGTTTGATTATTGAGTCTATGTAGGTTGTCCATTTTACTTCTATTTTTACGCATCTGAAATGATAATTTTACGCATCATTTTGATCATTATCAAAGTTGTAATCAAATGTCAGTCCGAAGAGTTTATCTAAGCACCAAGTTATACCTATTTCTGTTGACGCCGTGTGGAATACAATTTTGTAATTGAAATCGAAGTCTATTGATTTAAATGGGATTAGTAAGATCCCTTGTTTTTTTCTAGGTGATTGTTTTTATTTATTTATTTTTATCTCTTTCTTTTTGTAATTCATTACTCCATTTTTGTCTTGCTATTTATAATGGGTTAAAAATAAATTATTATTAAGCACCCTCCAATTTTTTGGTCAATTAAAAGGAGTACTAGGGTTTTTAATTTTTGTTCAAATGAACCATCTTTGATCTTTTTGGACCATTTGTCCTATTGCGATCAACCCTGGGAAGAAAAGAAAAATAAACACGCATCCGTGATCTTTCTTGTGGCATAAAAATTCCATATTTTTGCAGATGGAAGCTTGAAATCTATGCAGGATCAGATTCTGGTTTTCTGATACGCTGGATCTGATGTTGCGAATTTCAATAAGACTTCTTGATTTTTCAGAAGTGTTTCCTCTTTTTCAGGAATCAGTTGAGTTTTCTCAGGCTAATATCTTTTGATGGGTATCAATAAATCGTATTTATTTGAAATCCGCATAAGTCGACTTTTTAATGTATCTATTTATATCAAAATGTTATTTTAGTTTCGATTACTATTTAGCCGAGCCCCTCCTTACTTACAGTTCGTTATCACGAACTGTAACCGTTTTCCAGCAGCGCACATTTCCACCTAGTGTTTTAATGGTCATCAATTGAAAAAACGATCAGACAATCTTTTGGCTATTTGTTTGAAATATAAACTCGCCATGGATCTAAAATTCTCTATTAGCTCTCTTTTATTTATTTATTACAACCATTGAATGTTTATGAGCTGGTGTTGATTATTATTTGTGGCATAAGGTGATGGAGTTTCTATGGGTATCAGTGAATTATATTTACTTGTTTTTTTTTCGATATTTTCTCATTATTCTAAGATTCGACACAGGAAGTACAATATACACTTTTTGCTTCCAATTTGCTATTTAATACTGCTACTAATAATAATAATAACTCACTGCAGCACCAAGCCGCATGAGGCCAACACAGCTACGCATGCTCCTCCTCCAACCTAATCTATTTAAAGCCTCCGTCTTTACACCCTCCCAGGAAGTTCCCATTTCCTTTAAATCTTTATTTATGACATCCTCCTAACCCAGACAAGGGCGACCTGCTTTCCGTGTAGCCCCATACGGTTGGCCAAAAAGGAAAATCTTCGATAATCGGTCACCTTCAAAAACATAGATAACTTCGAAGACAACACTGCCTTTCCATGACGAAAGTAAAACAGTTCAAAATAGGGATGATACCTTTTTATTGACAGTGAATAGATATAAAATTATTTCACTAGATATTTCGAACACATATACAGTGTTCATCATCAGCAGTAAAAATAAAAGACATGAATAAAAATAAACAAAATTTATACCTAATAAACTAATTACATATAGTTTATTGCTATTATTTTTTTTCACTGCAACAGCGGAGGCAAATCTCCTTGACCTTTTCGGTTCCGGTTAATTAGAATTATCTGACATATTACGTGGACAGAGGTCATAGCTCTTAGGTGAGCTGATATTTACTTTATTTGACCTCAGTAAATTATCATAAATTGAGTTCAATCCAAATTCACCTGTATCTCTGTTTATGGAATTATTCTTGAATAGAATTTTTTTAATTTCGATTATTTCCCTGAAAATTTGCTTTAAACCTTGGTCCCTAGAAATCAAAGAAACATTTTCAAACAAAATAAAATGATTTGGAAAATTAAAGATATATAAAATAATAAATATATATAAAGATATATTATTAAAATATAAAATTTTTATTCATGTCTTTTAGTTTTACTGCTGATGATGAACGCTGTATATGTGTTCGAAATATCCAGTTAAATAATTTTATATCTATTCACTGTCAATAAAAAGGTATATCCCTATTTTGAACTGTTTTACTTTCCTTCAAAATCACTTATCATAGTGCGTCTTTTTTGAGTATTCAAGACTTAGCACTGGGAACCGGAATTAAATTCAATTGTGTATTTTAGCAAATTAAAATTACTGCATGTATGACTCGTCTTGTTTTTCGCCCAACGGAGAATTCTGAAGCTTTCATAAAAATAAAGATAATCTAAAGTATATTTTCGGAAAAAGTGACATTGGACCGAACATACAATATTCTGTATCAAATGGTAGACTGTGGAAGACATAGAAAAATATGCACTTATAGTGTTTTACCACATAAATCGTTTTTACACCTAAAAAAGGAATATAAGGGATGGATAAAAATGTGTGTTACTGATTTTGCTATTGACTTTTAACTAATTAAAGCACAATAAATATTACGCGCATAAAAAATATGAGAAGAAGAAAAATATATTACCTGATGTTGTTTATTTACCATATCCACAACTTTGTCATAGCAAACATCATCCATGTCTATTAGCATCTGATCAGGATTTACAGCTTTAATACCAACACATGTTGTTTCAAGTGGAACTGGCCGATACCGTCCATCGAAATAAAATAGCCCATTTGATTTGACTCTTAAGAATCGAGCCACATCAATGTAGTTTGGAAGTGTTGCAGATAGTCCAACAATTCTGATCATGTTCTCAGAGGCTTCAACCTAAAATTTATTGGCAAAAAAAAGTCAAGTTTACACATTATTAAGCTGAATAATATTGCAAGCTTCCTTACATACAGGTGAAGTTTTTAAAAGGCCTGCCATCTAACGATCCTACTCTATCCTACGTGATTTCACTTTTTTGATCTTCGACCTTTCAGTACTAATATGCCAAATTCAAGCCCCGCTGTATCAAGCATCTAAGGTTGCAAGCATCTAAGTAGTCAAGAAGCGTCTTTAATCTGACACGATACGACAATATTACCCATCACGCTGTCTGCTAATATCTTCGATTCAAGAGAAGGCAATTCTTAGTGTATGGCTATCCATCTAGGGTCAAACAAAATATATGTCAACCCCAAATGAGGTGGGGAGAGGTTATAAGAAGGATTTAAAGGATATTGGAACATCTTGGGAGAGGTAAAGTGGGAAGCTTTGAACAAATTCGAATGGAAGAGAAGCGCGTATAGCTGTGTTGGCATTAGGCGGTTTGGCACTACAGTAAGTTGCCAGTAGTAGTAACAATTAAAGTCTGAATTTTAATTCTGTTTTTTTATCACTGAAAACAAATTCTTTTTTATTACTGATTATACGATGGAAGGTTAGATGGTACGGTGAGCTATGCAGCTAGATGGCATTAGCCAGAGTAGGTAAATACGTTAATTTAAAGGATTTGTGACTGCACCAGGGCTAGGATTTACCAATAGGCCCACTAGACCCAGGTCTACAATAGGCTCATGAGACCCAGGCTTAGGGTTGTTTTCACTAATTGATACTATTTTTTCACCTTACAGCACCGTTAATACATATATCATTCCTGATGATTCGTCTGCTCACTGCATAATCATTGCTTATTTTCCGCTATATTTCCCGTATAATAAAAAAAGTCGAACAAAGCGTCGAGACTTTTCGCATGAAAGTTTGTAAAATTTAACAGAAGGGCTTGATGACGCTGAGTGGAATCCAGCAATCAATGAAAATAATCCCAATCAATCCCAAGGTAAAATTTATGATATACTGATTGAAAAGCTTGATCAATTTTGCCTGTATCGAATTTCGATTGGAAAGAGAAATGCTGTAGGAAAGCGTTGGGTAAATGAGACCCTTTTGAGGTTGATTAATAAAAAAAAAACCGTTTATATAAAATCAAAATGAAGTATCCCACAGAAATAAATATTTTGCGTTTTAAAAATTATAGAACATGTTGGTAAGGACTCTCAGAAAAAGGGAAAGAGCTTATTATGAAAATTCATTTCAAAATTCTGATTGTCCCCGGAAAACTTGGAGTTTGATCAAGAATAAAATTGGACAAAATAAACAGTTGTCGCAAGCCGAGGCAATCTATGAAATAAACAGTGAAGAAGTTAGAGGACCGCAAGCTGTTGCTAATATGTTTAGTGATTATTTTATTGGCGTTGGACAATTTATCGTTACTGCAGAAATAGATTTTTCTTTTCGCAGGATACATAAATATTATTTCCCTCCCTCTGAAGGTACGAGCATAATTCTGGCCCCAGTCAGTTTAGCAGAATTCCACAAGGATATTAAAAATATAAAAAGTGGTAATTCAGTGGGATATGATGGACTATCACCAAAGTTGTTAAAAAATATTGCTGGAGCGATTTCTGAACCACTTATTCATATTTTTAATTCATGTATCAGTTCAGGTATGTTTTCTAGTAGATGAAAAATTACCCGGGTAATTCCTTTACAAAAAAAGTGATAAATTTGGTGCAAATAATCATCGTCCCATCGCAATTTTATTGCCTTTATCTAAAGTGTTTGAAAAAATTTCAAAAGAAAGGATTTCTAATTATTTGGATAAGATATTTTTTTACTAATACCATTTAGGGCAAGCCATTCGACAAAACACACAGTTGCAGCTTTTTTACTAGAATTAAATGATTGTTTAGATAATGATTTTCATATGGCTACCGTTTTCTACGATGTTAAGAAGGCATTTGACACATTAAACCATGAAATTCTTTCTAACAAAATGGAAAATGCAGGCATAATAGGGATAGGACTAAACTTATTAAAATCATACCTGTGTGGACGTAACATTGCGGCAGATGTTGATGGAAAACTCTCTAATTTAAAAAACCTTAATGATATTGGTGTCCCTCAAGGTTCAGTATTAGGTCCGCTCTCATTTTTAATTTATATCAACGATCTTCCGCAAAGTTTGCAGGGGAATATTAGCCTTGCTGCTCTATTTCCAGATGACACATGTATATCTGTTAAAACGAGGGATTCAACTACATTAATTGAAAAATTTATTATAACTATTACTTCAGTTAATCGGTAGTTTGCTTCTAATGATCTAGTACGAAATTTTACTAAAACTGAATTTATGGTTTTTGGGCGTTCAAAACGTGCCACTCAATTGATTTCTTGTCAAGAGCTTCAGGTTAAAGAGAATAACATTTTTAGGGTTCAGTAATATAGTTATTTAGGAGCTTTTCTTGATCCGTTGTTGTGTTTTCGTAATCACATTGATCATTTAAGGGTTAAACTAGCTCAAAATATTGGGTCGATGTACCATGTGAAAAATATTTTTCCATTTTCCATACTAAAAATATTTTAACACTCTAATAGCTTCGTACGAGAATTACTGCTCAATTTTTTATATTAATACCTTTTGGACGCATTTAAAACAATTACAGGTACTACAAGATAGGGCAGTAAGAATACTTGGAGATTTTTTACATCGACCATCAAAACTTGGAAATACGTTTGAAACAAAAACGATGTTCTTTTTCCTAAATTTGTCAGATTTATAACGTATACGTGATGTAAATATTTCCTTATTGCATTTTGAAATTCAAAATCATAAAAATTATTTCTATTATAAATCTCTGTTGTTTTTGCCCTCTCGTTTGGCTTCTCGGTGGGCAGAATTATACTTGATTCCTTTTGTAAGATGTGAAAAGTCAAGGTTTTCACTTAGGTACCTAATGCCGTTCATTAAAAATAAATATAGGCAGATTGATCAATCCCAAAAATCTCAGCTGTATTTAAAGAAGCGTTTATTAAAGATTGTTTTTTAATATTTTTTTTTATTTACCTTTAATGATGGAATTAAAAAGAATTTTGATATTTTTCTTTATGTTTTTTGTTTTGGCTCAACGATGGGACGGCCTCCCATGCCCCTCCTGCCCAGCATTGCTTTTCTCCCTTCTTTTCTTTTATTTTTGTTTTCTAGGTTTTTGTTGTTATTGTTTCTTTTCTGTAAATTTTATTAATTTTGCTATTATTACTATTATTATGACGAGATGTTTTGCGCATGTCCAATCATTTACACGCCCGACCTTACGAGCTTTGCTCTCAGTTGGGAGTTAATGTTTTTTTATTTTTAAGTATATTAAATAAACTGTCTAAGTATTTATCTAAATATCTCTTATGGTATAAATACAGAGCGGCAAAAACGCTCAGGCCTAAAAGCGCCAATTTAGCCCTGGCTACACCTGAAGAAAATAAAACTCAAAATTAGGTCCTAGCTACACATGAAGAAAATGAAACTTAAAAGAATTGGATCTTCAGCGCTTTATCTGATTGCAATCTGAAGAGGGCAGTAACTCTATTTACATTCAAATTGGGCATTTTGATTTTTATTATCATTCTGTTTTTCTTAGTGTTCAATATCCTGCTTTTGAAAATCATTTAATTTTAGTTTTTTGTAGTTTATGGCTTTGATCTTTTTTATATTTTCTTATTAGGTTCGTACTGCTATTTCTTTGTTATTTTAGTTTTGCTTTTTTACGCTAAAGCCTCAATGTCTTCTGAGCTTTCTTGACCAGAAATTTTATTTAGCAGTTTTTTTTTACTTTTGTTTTATAATGGTTGATCAATCCATCAAATTTTAATCAAATTTTAATAAGAGGCCTTAGGTATTTTATTAAAATTACTCTTATTTAAACTAAAATTACGACCACCACATACAAAATTGTTTTTTGTTTTTTTCTCTAATTGTCTATAAATATAAGAGGGGTGAATGAAAAAATTAGCCATTTTATTACCAAAAGTAATTTATAATAGTGCTTTTTCCAGTACGTTTCTTAAGCTTTGACAGATATCCAGGAGTTGATCAACAGAGATGAGTTCTATAAATATATAAATATATATATATATATATATATATATATATATATATATATATATATATATATATATTATATATATATATATATATATATATATATATATATATATATATATATAATATTAAAAAAATTTCTATTAGATGAAAGATATAGATACACCAAAAGATTTTGAGGCGTCCAACCATGTAAACTTTAGATAATACCATTAAAACAGACAGACAAATCTCTTTTCTAGTCCTACAGATCAAAAGAATATCATCCACATACGTGAGATAAGAGATATTTAGTGAAACAAAAATGTCAGTAATCTTTACCGTGGGCGACACACCTCCGCCACAAAATATTTCCTCAAACCGTCAGACAAACTTACACCTTGCATGGCGCAATCAACTTGGTGTAAACTACAGATCAAAAGAATATCATCCACATACGTGAGATAAGAGATATTTAGTGAAACAAAAATGTCAGTAAATGAGTTAGATAATATAGAAGGAGATAACGCATAAATTAAAGATAGAAGAGGAAAGGGTCACGCCTTCCCAGATACCACACCAGCGTTGTCAACACCGTAAAAAACTGTACCAGTTTTCCAACTAAAATTGTTTCGCAAAAGGTTAATTTGTACCACCTGATTAGCACGTTAAAAAATTGACATAAAAAGAAGAATAATATAGAATGATACCTGAATAGATATACGAGTGTGAAAAGAGCAGTTAAAACCAAAATATACACGAAAATCTTTATTGTAATGAAAAATATCCAAATGTACCACATTATGCCAGGATTTCTAAATTGTACCAAAAACGGTAGCTAAATTGTAGCCGCATTGGCAACACTGCTCCACACAGCACTGCTATTGCAGAGTCTGTTTGCAGATAGGACATATTCTTAAATATTAAGGTGATTATGTTGTGAAGTAACCTTGACAGCACAATACTTTTAGCAATAAAATTATCAATTCTTCCCGTCTTCCTCAATATGTTTTAAATCTGAGTTTAAAAACAAACCCTTCTACATTATACTTTTACTCGGTTGAACTAAAGAGCAAAAACAAATAAAAGACTAGTGGAGAATCAACATAGTGGAACAGACTATAATTAATATAACTGATCAATTGCGAAAACATTTGATGTACCTGTGCCATATCATCATCAGATTTCTTTGGTTTTTTTAATCCTTTTGATTCTTATATTTAGCTTTAACAATTTTCTGGGTAATCTGATACGATATTTTTTCTCTCACTCGCTCTCTCTTTCTTACTCGGTCTTTTTCGGTATAAATTCATACAACTAACAATACCTACCTTGTGTCATACCATCAATCAGATGATTGATGACATGTACCTGTGCCGTATCATTATGAAGCTTGTTTGGTTTCTTTAATCCTTTTAATTCCTATGTTTGGCTTTTAAATTTAGCTTTAGAAATTTCCTGAGTGACGTGATATGGCATTGTTCTTTTCTCACTCTCCTCTCTCTCTCTCTCTCTCTCACACACACTCGCGGTTCTTTTTTTTTTTACCTAAATTCATACAACTAACAACAACTGCCTTTTGACATACGACCAATCGGACCATTGGTGACGCGTACCTGTGCCATGTCATCATCAGATTTTCTGGGTAATGTGATACGGCATTTTCTCTCTCACTCGCTTTCTCTTTCTTACTCAGTCTTTTTCGGTATAAATTCATACAATTAACAACACTTACCTTGTGTCATACCATCAATCAGATGATTGATGACATGTACCTGTGCCATATCATTATAAAGCTTGTTTGGTTTCTTTAATCCTTTTAATTCCTATGTTTGACTTTTGAATTCAGCTTTAGAAAATTCCTCGGTAACGTGATATGGTATTGCTCTTTTCTCACTCCCCCTCTCTCTCTTTCTCTCTCTCTCACTCGCTCTTATTTTTTACACAAATTCATAAAACTAACAACAACTGCCTTTTGTCATACGACCAATCGGATCATTGGTGACGTGTACCTGAGCCTTGTCATTATCATGCTTGTTTGGTTTCTTTAATCCTTTTAATTCTTGCGTTTTAATATATAGCAAAGGTGAACTTACACCATTTTTATTATTTTGAATTTCTCTTAAATACCTGTCTGAGAGTCCTGGCAACTAGGGCTTCTATAACAGGTCCAAGATCACCATGCAAAAGGTGAACTTCGTCAATAATAAGTAATTTAACAATTTGGGTCAGCGCGATATCTGAACTTATTTTACGAGTAACCTCGTCCCATTTTTCGGGGGTTGTTACAAGCATCTGAATCTCGGCTATTTCGGAATCTGTAAACTGCATGTCTCCAGTTAGTTCACGAACAGAGATACCAAGCGGTCCAAGCTGTTTTGAAAAATATCTAGCCATTGCTGCTGCTAAGGCTGTCACAGGAGCGACATACATAAACTGAAATAGAACAAAGTAATGCCACACTATGAAGCAACCTTTCAGATTGAGGTTTGAGGAAGCAAGGTTTTGAAACTCTTTGGCAATGACTCTTTTTTCCTCCTTCTTTCAATTAATCATACTTGAGAAGAACTTTCTCTTATTTTTAAGAGCCAACCAGAAACATATACAAGGATGTATTCAGTGGTGCCGTTCGAAAGGAGGAGGGGGGCTTCAAAGTCTTAAAAAAATAGTAATCATGAGCATTGGAATTCCAGGAGGGGAAAGAAGACCTAAAGGCGAAAAGTAGATGTGCTATTATAATTTCTTTTTTTAATCGTCATTGCGAAGACGAAAGTTTATACCTAACTAGTGAAAACCAATTAATTTTTGAATTTTATCGTAATCGTACAGTCCAAGATCTCTTTAAAGATCTTAAAATAGTCAGTTGCAAATTCCTTGAAGTGTTTTTTAATGTCCGAATATTGATACTAGATTATGTTTCAGACTTTGACCGTTTTCAGTCCTGAAGTAAAATTTTCAACGTGAAAAAAAATCCCAAGGGACCGATTTCGGACTTTAAGAACAATATGCACATTCCAATTATGTACATCCGTGAGGGAACACCTTCAAGAAAAGCCCTTAGTAAGTTTGTGATTTTGATATGATTTGTCCTTAATTTCCCCAATTTTCGTTTAGTTCAAGTTTTTTTTTTCGACATATTTGCAATAACCAATTTAAAAAAAAGATTTTGTAGATACATTTTTGTAGAAAAATTTACATGTTTACACCTTCTTGAAACCAGAGAACAAGAATTTCAATCCTTAGTCACCTCAGAGCCAAGTAAGAGACTTCAATCTGTGTGATTGGAAGCCCGTTTGAAGGGTCATTACACTGGTTTCAAATCCCCCTCCCCCCAACAAGTTCACACATAGAGTCCTGTTGAACATCTTTCAGCTCATACACCTCCAGAAATTATTTAAGTACGGGTCCTAAAGGGCAGAACATTGATAACTGAAAACACTTAAAATTATGGCCCAACGGTATTCAGTAAATACCTATTTCACATATGGTTGTAATCCCTACCAAATTAGTTTTGTAGACTTTTAAGCTTGCTAATTAAAAATCATAGGCTAACATCACAATTTAGATTTTAAACATCAGAACACGCTAAGAACTTATTTCAAAAATATTGGATATGTCCTAATTTCTGTGAAATATTTTGTATACAGAATTTGTTCCCCAAAGTATCTTGACTGTGAATTATTGTATTTAAGGGATATTTTATTTGGCAACGGGTATCCAATAAAATTTACAAATGAAAAAACAAAAAAGATAAAGTAAGCATGAAACAAACAAAAACAAAAAAAGTTTAGTCACGAAAAGATGTCCACTCCGACAGTCCCCCTAATATTGCAGTATAAAAATATTGGATATGGCATACCATGTCAAAATCAGGGTCACGAGAGGATATCCACTGCAATAATCCCCCTAATATTCCAAAATAGAAGTCCAATAGTAACCTTATTTTGTGGTTATTCCTATAAAAACTAATATTGCCCTGTTTCTATTATTACTCAACTTTGAGTAGAATTGTGTTGCGAGAGCAACACTTTGGTTTTGTCCCGTTTTTTTTTGTTTTTTTTTGTTTTTTTTTTCTATGCCGCCGATCTCAGCTTATTCCTGGAAACTGGTAAGGGTCTAACCTGTGCGGTTTTTACGGAAAGTGTGGACCTCAGGCCGGATTGATGAATATGACATTACATTTTGGAAAGCTCCGTAGAACTCTTGCCTGGGGCCAAAAAGGATGGTTTTTGCTTGTCCTCGAGCCAGAGCCTATTGTGTGGCGAAGTGAAGTGGAGTTATATAGCCTATGTCAGAGAGGAGTATCTGAAGTTGTGCAGCCAAGCTTTCGTTTCATCAAACCATGTTTCTGCTTTCGAGTGGAAAGCTCCGTTCTAGCAGGAAAGCAGGCAGGCACCAGTTTCAAATTGAAGATGGACTAAAATCTATAAGTGTTAAATATATGCGGTAGTTCCCCGGCCCCACAGCCAATATATCTTCTTTGAGTGATAAATAGAAAAATTTACAGAAACAAAAAAGTGCGATTTTCCCACGGGTCCGAAAGTGCTGCCATCTATTGTTTCTAGCCATTTCTGTTCGTGATTTCAGCTGACTTTACCATTCTTTTTTTCTACTTGGGATTGCAATAGAGAAATGGTATCAGATATACCTCTTAAACTTTAAAAGTTCTCTCATTGCTAAAGAAATTAGAGCTTATCCTTTGCTCCTTTCTAAGTGGTGGTGTTAGAAAGTTGGCCTCCGGCAAAAAAATCAACTTTTGAACTAAGACAGATAGAATTTTTTTTCAATGACAATCGATAGACCTTGATGAGCTGATCAAAGTATATGTCATCCATATTTTGTTACAAAAATTCCTTCATGACATACACCAGTTTGAAAGTTTCAAGGGGTTGACAACTTCAGTGGTAAGGTACACACTTGAACCAAAAATAGGCCGATACCAATTATGAGATATGTAGGGGACTTCCAAGCAACAGTCGATTATTAGCTTATAATCATCTTTGGCAATGAGGGGTTTGCAACTTTTGCCGAATGGTGTACCTATTATCTGTTTCTGGTGTAATTGATGGTAAGAACAACTTGGTTCCCGATTGTAAGACATGTAGGGGAGTTGTAAGTAATAATCGGCTGTTAGGCTACAATGACTTCAGCGACAAGGGGTTTGGAACTTTTGCTAGTTGGTGTACCCATTATTTGTTTCCGGTGAACTTGGATGTATATCCCGGGAGAGGGACTTGTAAGTAAGAATCGGTTGCTAGAGGAGGCTCACGAGGGGCTACAAATTTGTGCAAATTGGTACACATCTATGGAATCAGGGACCCATAAATTTCCTGTAATGACTCGCCATCCAATAATAAGCGATCCTGGATGGCGAGTCATTACAGGAAATTTATGGGTCCCTGATGGTATTTTGATCCTGAAAAGTTACAGATAGCTTTATAATACCAACTAGATTACATAAGATAATGTTCCAAGTTTCCATCCGTCACGATGTCTACGATTGAAAAGGATAAAGTTCAACCGGCTGCAAAGTGACATTTAGGGGCCTAGTAAGTAATAATCGGCTGTTAGTGTGGACCTCGGGCCGGATTGATGAATATGACATTATATTTTGGAAAGCTCCGTACGACTCTTGCCTGGGGCCAAAAAGGATGATTTTTGCTTGTCCTCGAGCCAGAGCCTATGGTGTGCAAAGGATAAAGTTCAACTGGCTCCAAAGTCAATTTAGTCCCTTCTTCCAATATTTTTTTTTTTTTTCAACCCTGAGGAATAGCCTTTGATCATCTGATTACTGATTGTGTTATTCTTTGTCTCTCACGGAAGAGGGACTTGTAAGCAAGAATGGGTTGCTAGAGAAGGTTCATGAGGGTCTACAAATTTGTGCAAATTGGTGCACATCTATGGTATTTGATCCTGAAAAGTTACGGATAGCTTTATAATACCAACTAGATTATATAAGATAATGTTCCAAGTTTCCATCCGTCACGATGTCTACGATTGAAAAGGATAAAGTTCAACTGGCTGCAAACTCAATTTAGTCCCTTTTTCCGATATTCTTTTGCTGTTGTTTTTTCAACGCTGAAGAATTTGATCATGTGATTACTGATTGTGTTCTTCTTTGAATATGCCGTTTTGAAAGCTTTGATAGTTTTGACAACTTCAGCATTTAACCGATATCGAAGAAACAAAACCAAAGTGTTGCTCTCGCAACACTTTAATCGGCAAAGCCGGACAAAGGTTGCCGCAACACTTCACGTTGCCCAGGCAACGTAGGTCTAGTTCTTAATAACATTTATTGGCTAATATAACAACTGTTAATATAATAATAATAATAATAATAATAATAATAATCTATTTGAGCCCTCTATACATACAAAAGTGCACTTAGAGGAGTATGGAAAAGAAAACTACATAATAAAAACACTTACAATGACTCACAAACGATAAATACAGCAGTTAAAAACAAAATGTACTACTGTAAATAAGAAATAAATAGAATTTTTTTTCTGAATTTAACATATTTTAACAAACCGTAAAGAGCGAATTTAAAACAAGCTGAAATTAGTAAAATGAAAAATCTAAAACCAGCAGAACTTGCAATAAAAGAAGAAAAAATAATCTTAAACAAGCTAAAAAAAAACAAAAAAAAAAACAAAAATGACCATGAACAATGAGCCAAACTTAAAATAAATTGAAAGGACGAAACATAAAACTGAAATTTAATACGAAAAGCCAAAAAGTTAAAACAGAATTTAACACAAAATGCATAAAACATCAAGGTTTTTTGCGCTTTCAATACCCTTAAAGGGTGAGCGATCTTGATGATAATTACACAATCAAATTTATATTATCAGAGAAACTCTTTTGCAGATATTTCAAATACCAATGCACAAAAAAGGTAAATTTTGTATTACATTCAAGACGAATGATCACAGGACAGGTATGTGTTAATTTTTTTTTTTTTTTGTTCTGCCCGTTTTTTTTCAATAGTGATTGTTTCGAATCATAGTCTTAGAACATCGTCATTCAAATAGAAATCATGAGTTCTATTGTCCTTCTTAAGTAGCAAAAAGGATTGTGCCACAGAAAAGTCACGTTTTATGTCATTTTGTGGCAGAAAACAGCAAGTCTGCTTCAAAGAGGGGAAAAAGTCTGTCGATGGAAAGTTCCAAGATAGGCAATCGATTTGAAATTATGGAAATCTATATATTGGCCATCACAAATACATAGAAAGAAATGCCGCACGGTGATGAATTCAGTCTTGAGGATTCACGCACTCAACACAAAAAATGTTAATGCATAGTTTTATTTTAAAGCTTCATTTAATTAAAATGCATTTAAAGCTTGACAAAATCATATACAATTATGGTATATTTCCACATCCCCTACTAGGGAGGAGGGCCGGTGGGTCATTATGTAGATAGAAAGTGTGCCTTGTTCCTCAGAAAGTGCTTTTTCAAACCTCAAATCTCCCTTCATTCCTGGGAATAGTTTTGGACTCACCTGTAAAATAGGTGCTGCAAGGTCATAGCTCCTCTCTTATTGCAGATATGTTTTTCTTTGTAGCATAAAATATTATGTTCAAATGCTTACCAACGCAAAAACAGGAGACGCTGGGGAGGTAAGTCATAGTGACACCAGAAAATTTTTCAGGAGTGGGGACCAACCGCTACCTGTATATTTGTTTTTACAATGACTTTAATAGGAATATTTCCAATTTTCTTTTTTCGTATCCATTATTCAATATTTTCTAATTTCCCAGGAGAAGGAGAAGGAGAAGGGAATAGGAGGAGGTACTGAAAAAAAGGGGGGGGACTAACGTCTAATTTCCCTTTATCTCCAGAAATATTTTGGTACTGCAGGGTGTAAATACCCTTCTTATAGCAGATTACTTTTTTCTGTGTAGCATAGAAGACTGCATTAATGTACCTAGGAAAACAGATCTTGGATAGATGGAGGGCATCTAGATCACCGCTAGGAAATTATTCAGGAGGGGGATGGGGTACGTGGAAACAGGAGTTTTTGTTTTTACCAAATTTTGAACGGAATGATTATCTACACTGTTTTTAATGTCATACATAGGACATTTACCCGAAGGGGCACAGAGGGTCCCTCGTCCACCTATCAAGGTCCATGACAGACATATGTAAAAATGATTTTTTTTTTTTTTTTTTTTTTTTTTTTAGGAAACTCGCCTAAATAACCTGGGACACGATTACCTTAAAGTCAATTTTTGATATTTCATGCCATGCCTCTACAAAAAAAAGTCACTTTTTCAGGGATGATTATTATCCCCTAAGTATATTCCTACAAATATTCAGAAATGTCACTTAAGGGATGGGGGGTAGTGGTGATGGAGAGAAGCCAGTGTGCAGAGAGTATTTTTTCATTAAAAAATTCCTTTTTTTTTGTTATTTTCGCTGAAAAAAATTCTTGCAAATTGTACCCCACCCGAGATTCAGAAAAATGTAATTTTAGCCCGAACAGAACCAAAGTGTTAGAGAGCCAAAGATTATGAGAACTATTGAAGGGGTATATATGTAGCCTCCTAGTCTCAGAGGCTATACTGACGTGCATTATATCATTCGTCACTGATGAGTGAAAAAGATTTGTTTACCATGTCTCAAGAATGGAAAACCTTAATGATGTGAATTTGCTTTAAACAATAAAATTCGATTGCGTATTTACTGCATTTCTAAATACTTTCAGCATTGCGTTATGGTGCTATTCTCTATACGGATCTATATACTATATAAGGAACAATTTCTGCTTGTGTCAAGTTTTAATGTCACTCGTTACTTCCCTGGGATTTTTTTTCTTTTTTTTTTTAAATCAATTTAGTAGTTTTATTAGTCTAGTTTGAAATAATTTTTTCCGTAATTTCTTTGTTTATGTCCATCCATTCAAACGTTTATGAAATCAATTGCCTAATCTTTTAATTAAAGCCTTTTAAAAGGTTTGATGGGCAGCAATCCCGCCCCCCTTTTCCTTAATATTAGTAATTTATTTGAGTTTAAAAGAAGTTTTAGGCCCCCTCGATGCTTTACAGGGAAAGATTTAGCTTTCAGTTTATTTAATACTTTAAAAGGATCATTCCATTATCCCCAAGATTATTCTGTCTAAAAAGAATACTGATTTCCAAAAACAGTAATTCAATTATATACATTCACGCCCGTTTAATATAACATATAATAAGCTTTAACCAAGATCTAAGTGATTTAAAATATGTACTAAGACAAAAATAAAACAGGATCATAGTCAAGGCCGTATCCACGGGGGGGGGGGACCCCGCAAGGCGGTACCTCCCGAAATGTTTGCCTGATTCAAAAACGTAATAAACATGGATATAAACGAATTTTTTATGCGTTTTTGAACTTTGTTTATGTAAGCCCCCCCCCCCGAAAAAAAAATTATGGATACGGCCAGGATCATACTTTTATAGACTTCCTCAAAATCTGGAATGATAGATTAGCAAAAGAAGGGTGTTCGAGAACACACTTGCACCTAAATTCATGAGACAGTGGCAGATTTCTAATTGATTTTACATTGTGTCCTCTCCATTATGATGGAGAACAGATATCCATGTAAAACTGAAACCCTTTTACTTCATCACACACTAGTCTCTTAGAAGCTCAATTTATCCAAAACAAAACCCATGGTTCTGACTTTTGCTTGAGTTTTCGAAATCTTATCAGAATTTCCTCATATTTTTTCTGAACTTTCAGACTTCATACCAGATTCTCCAAGTTAGAGGCCATATCTACAAAAACTCTTTAATAACGTTAATTGCTAACTTAAATTAGATTAGTTTGTATTCTTGCTCCAAACAAAGACACTCGATTTTTTCACCTGGGACAAAATGGGACATGAGAGTAGGGAGGGGAAGTTTATAAAGAAAATGACATTCCAATATCCCGGAGATTCACCGGAAAAGGTATTTATTTTGAATTTTAAGACAACCAATGAGCCATCTGGACCATCACAGAACATGAACTGTAATTTCGATAAATGACCGTATAACCTTGAATGATAATCAATTTACCCTTAAATCGAAGTTAAATTGAAGAATGTCCCCTTTGAAACCAAGCACAATATTTTCGTCGACCATCATAGAGCTGAAGGCATTGGCCTATTATCATTCGCCGTATTACTCTATTATTACTAATTGCCTACTATATGGTCTACTATTACTCACTAAGAAATCTAAGCAAGTTAATCAAAGCTTTACCTTAAATTTGTCCTTCTGTATAACATCATTCACAATGTGTTGTTTAATTTGATGTACGACTGTGAGCATCGCAATGTTGGTTTTTCCCGCTCCAGTTGGTGCACATACTAACAAGTTCTCATTTGTTTCATAAGCTTGAGAGAAAACGATTGACTGGATAATGTTCAAGCTTTTAAAGCCGGCAAAAGCCGCTTGTCCAAACTTAAATTAAAAAGAAGACAAGAATAGATGGAAAATTTTTAGATTTGCGGATTTGCAATTTTTTAGATTTGCAGATACAAATCTAAAGTATTTTACCGATGTTCTCACACAAAAAAGTGTCACTAATGGCATTGACATACTATGAGAAATCTATATATATAAAAATAAGTTGTCTGTCTGTCTGTCGAGTGACGTCATTATAAGTCCGCATATGACGTCTGAATTTTTCATAAACTAAAAAATGTAAAAACTACAAAAAAGAAATAAAAAGAAAATACTAAAAACTAAAAAAAAAGTAAAAAACTAAAAACTAAAAAAGAAAAAAAAGGTAAAAACTACAAAAAAAAAAAACTAAAAAGAAAGAAAAACTAAAAACTAATAAAAAAAACTAAAAACTGAAAAAGAAAAAAAAAGAAAACAAGGGAAAAAGGAAAAGTTGGTGAGGGTGCAAAGCGCCCCCACCAACTAGGTGTTGGGGTGGCGCGAAGCACCAGTTCAACACCTAGTGTTAGGATATATATTTCAGAGAACTAGCATACCTTATCGAATCTTAAATATATATTTTTTTTTAAATCCGTTATAGTCTCTACGTTGTAGAAGATTAAAATTAAAAAGAAAACAACAATAGATGCAAATCTAAAGTATTTTACCGATGTTGGCAGACAAAAATATGTCACTAATTGCATTGATATACTATGGGAAATTTATAAATATAAAATTTCAACATCAGTTTAAAAGTTTTTGTTAAAAATTTATTAAATTCAAAACTGAATTTATTTTTCGGACATTTTTTTTTAATTTGTGTTTGAGAATATTCCAATTCACAGCCAGTTATGGGTGTCGACATTTGGCAACAGTGACAATAAAAACGTCACTAAATGACGTTTAGTAAAACAAAATCATAACTCACCTATCTGAAAAATTTTCAAAATTGAAAAAAAACAGCAATTAGAAAAAAAAAGCAGAATGAATAACATTTAAAAGAAAAGTAACAGGTGTAATATGAAAAAGAAACCAAAATTAAATATAATTAATTATAATTATAGGCTAAAGTAATTATAGGTGCATATTGACGTAAGATACTGGAGACTAGGGATTTCATTTAAAGAATTTCTGATGATTAATGCTTGAGAAAAAGTAAACAGATTCAATTATATTTAGAATTTAAGAACCAGCAAAAGCCATTTACCTAATTTTCAATTAAAAAATGAAAAAAGCGGATAAGCGAAATCCGCTCTGGAATAAAGCGAAACTAAAGAAAAATAAATGTGAATTAAAAATATACTGAATTAATTATTAGAGGCGAAAACAAGGTGTACTAGACTACATACCCAGGATATTAGATAACAAGACCGAAATGGGCAAAAAGTGAAAACAAGTCTTGTTTTGTATACGCCTTGAATAGAGAATCAAAAGATAGGTCAGTAAAGTATTAAAAAAAAAACTCTGGGTGGGTACCTTTGAGTAGAACTGTGAGAAAAGTTAGGTTCACCAAGTGTTCCAGGCAACACATTCAACCCTTCATGAATGGTAGAGAAAGAAGCAAAGAGAGAGACGGGGGAGAGAGGAAGATACAGAGGGAGAGGAAACATACATATGTTCAGAGAGAGAGAGAGAGAGCGAAGAAAAAAGAGAAAGACAGAGTAGGGACCGATTAATGCTTACTTGATCAAGAGACATGATTGCTTTCCGTTTGTCATCTTCGGGCTCAGAAGCTGTAGCTGGAATGTTGACTTCTTCGTAAGTCTGATAATAGAATAAAAATTAATTCCTGTCTGTGTTCTGAAGCTCTAATTAGACCTACGTTGCCTGAGCAACGGGAAGTATTGCGGTAGCCTTTCTCCGGCTTCGCCGAATAAAGTGTTGCGAGAGCAACACTTCGGATTTGTTGCTTTGCTATCGGTTAAACGCTGAAGTTGTCAGCCTATCGAAGCTTTTAAAACGTTATGTTCAAAGAAGAGCGCGATCAGTAATCACATGATCAAAGCCTATTCCTCAGCGTTGAAAAAACAACAATAACAAAAGAATATTGAAAGAAGGGACTAAATTAACTTTGCAGCCAGTTGAACTTTATCCTTTTCAATCGTAGACATCGTGACGGATGAAAACTTGGAATAATATCAAACAGTTCGTGGTAACGAACTGTAGTAAGGAGCGATCCGGCACAATAGTAACCAAAACTCTAAAATATTGTATATTGATATCAATAGCTACATCAAAAGAATCGCATTTTAATGCTGATTTTAAATATATAAGTTTCATCAAGTTTAGTCATACCCATCAAAAGTTACGAGCCTGAGAAAATTTGCCTTATTTAGGAAAATAGGGGGAAACACCCCCTAAAAGTCGTAGGATCTTAACGAAAATGACACCCTCTGATTCAACGTATCAGAGAACCCTACTCTAGAAGTTTCAAGCTCCTATCTACAAAAATGTGGAGTTTTGTATTTTTTGCCAGAAGACAAATCACGGATGCGTGTTTATTTGTTTGTTTTTTTTCCAGGGGGTCATCGTATCGAGCAAGTGGTCCTAGAATGTCGCAAGAGGGCTCATTCTAACGGAAATAAAAAGTTCTTGTGCCCTTTTTAAGTGACCAAAAAAATTGGAGGGCATCTAGGCCCCCTCCCACGCTCATTTTTTTCCCAAAGTCAACGGATCAAAATTTTGAGATAGCCATTTTGTTCAGCATAGTCGAAAACCATAATAACTATATCTTTGGGGATGACTTACTCCCCCACAGTACCTGGGGAGGGGCTGCAAGTTACAAACTTCGACCAGTGTTTACATATAATAATAGTTATTGGGAAGTGTACAGACGTTTTCAGGGGGATTTTTTTGGTTTTGGGGGTAGGGTTGAGGGGAAGGGGCTATGTGGGAGGATCTTTCCTTGGAGAAATATGTCATGGGGGAAGAAAAATTCAATGAAAAGGGCGCAGGGCGCAGGACGAATCTGGTCACGTTAGAAAAAAATGTCAATTCAGAGCTTAATATACAATGCTGGGTGTTCGGAGCCTCTCTATTATGGAGTATAATCCTCCACTCTAAGTATTTTCCAAGATTTTAGGTTTTCTCCCTCCAACTCCCCCCAATGTGATCAGATCCGGTCGGGATTTAAAATAAGAGCTTTGAGACACAATATCATTCCAAACATCAAATTTCATTAGGATCCCATCACCTGCTCATAAGTTAAAAATACTTCATTTTTTCTATTTTTCTCCGAATTAACCGGCCCCCCACTCCCCCCCCCCCAGATGGTCAAATCGGGAAAAACGACTATTTCTAATTTAATCTGGTCCGGTCCCTGATACGCTTGCCAAATTTCATCGTCCTAGCTTACCTGGAAGTGCCTAAAGTAGCAAAACCGGGACCGACAGACAGACAGACCGACAGACCGACATAATTTGCGATCGCTATATGTCACTTGGTTAATACCAAGTGCCATAAAAAGGCACAGAGGAAGAGGATTACTGGCCAGAGTTCCAACCCCTTCCCGAAAAACTGCAAGACTTTTGCAATATTCTCCTAATCTCTTAAATTAAACGAAAAATGTCAGGTTATTTTGGGCTTATCATTAACATAGCCTATTGTTTTCTTATCAACTGCAGGATTTGAGAAAAAAGACTGCTGCAGGAGAAAACTATTGTCAACATTTTTGTCGAAACTTATTACGAGAAATATGGAACTAAAATACTTAAATTGAAGATCATGAAGTCACTTCTTAAACAATGTATCTTGGGACTACGTGTTTTTGTCTTAGTCACTTGAATCTGTTTCTTTTTGTGTTTCTTGGACCTGAATAGATTTGTTTTTATTTTACCTGAATTATTCTGTACCTCTTAAGACCCTTTCTAGGAAAAAGGGCCAGCTGAATATTTTTGTATTCTTCACTACCATTTCACGTTGATTCATTGTCGATTGTACCCCCTTCTACATCTTTGAGGCTTCTACCGCCGTAAGGTACCATATTTACAACCACCGCAAGGTACCATATTTACAACAACAGTTTTTTATTCTTTACCAAGTCTTCTTGTTCATGGATGTTTGTGGTATTCAAAAATAGTTGTTTGAGAGAAATATATTGAATCGTTTTCCACCAATGCATGTCATTATACGTAATTGGAATGGATTTCGTAGTTTTACATATTTCAATAAATCCCTCATTAACAATACAGTTAGTTTAAAGAATCATTTAATTAGTAGCTATTAATTTAAGTTGAATTCTGGGGTGGAGGTTCCTCATTTTGTTTATTTGTTTATTTCGAATTTAATGGCATTATTTTTTTATTTTTTTTGTTGAGTGTTGAGTTTATAACCCACCACACGAGTAAACCTACTATGTGTCATTGATTAGATAGTTTTTTCAAGTTTTGTTGTTGTTGTTGACTATTAAAGAACTTAGACTCAGTCAACAATCCAAATGGGGGCCTGCGAAAATCTGGGGAAGGTAAACAGAAAGGGTGTGCAAAAGCACGGGACGACCCCCTCCCCATTGCACTTCCTGGCTGAGGGACCTCGAAAAGGAAGTCACCACCACCTGTAGAGACTGTTAAGTCCAATCCTTTATCTTACCTTCGCTCGATATCCAATCTTTACATTCTGCCTAATAGAATATCAGAATAACATTGCGTACTATATAATACGCTTCCATAGTGCGATAGCGTCAAAACAACCACGATCTGAGTATCCTAGTCTTTAATAGACAAGGTATGTCAAAAAAGGGTGACTAACCACGAGATGTGTTGTATGAGGCTAGGACTGTGATATGCCAATGCCAAAATTTTGGAATTAAATGGTGTCCCTCTGAGGACTCACTTGCACAATAAAACTGCCCTAAGTTCGACTAAAAGTTCTTCATAATGGTTTTACGCCTCACAACCATGCCTGCGAAAGAAATTTTTGTATACAGCCTTCCATCAATTTTTACCTTTACTCATAGATGGAATTCTAAGGTATGGAAATATTAAAATATATTCCTGATATCTTTAAATATCTTTCCTCGCTCGAAAAAGAAGAGCGTGAGTAAGTAACTGAATAGCAGAACAGCAGACAAAATAAAAACATGTAGTCAAGCTTTGATTGTGTCTTTGGGAAACAGATATACGAACAATGGATGCTAATTATGGAAATTAGTCGTCAGTATTTATCATTTATGAAATTTTTTTTTTTGAAGAGTTAGCGTTGAAGAGTCGAGTTTAGAATATGATCAAGAGAATCTGTTTGACCATTTTTTTTTAAATAAACCTTATTTTGGGAACTCTACCTTAAATAAAAAGCCACAAGGATACAATACCCCATTCCTTCTTCTTTTGCTGAGGAGAAGGGGGATGGGAAGTTTCCCTTTGGCCAAGAATAAGGAAAAGCCCTATTTTCGACTTCTTTTTTACTTTTTGGTCCATATTTTTAGAGTTTATTTAAGCGTTTCGGCGTCATACTACCCCTTACCCCTCAATATGTCTCTACAAAATTGGATTTTGTCCTACCACATCACTAAAACTTTCGGGTTGTCATATAAATCCCAAAGAAAGGTCTGGGCCCTATAGCTACACCCTACCCACTCTCCTGATTATTTATCCGTTATCGCTGATAATACTAGGGAATTATTTTACTAAAATAATTCCAACATGAACAGAGATAAACAAATGTTACCGAGTGTAGCCTATATATCTAGAATATACTTTAATATGAAAGTAAACAGGTTAATATGAAAGGAACAAATACCCATAGAAATGTTCCTGATTTGGCAATTTGAATAAGGGTCAAACATTAAATATCAAAGAGTAGACATTCAATTAACCAGTGACCATATTTAGCGTCTGTGCTATGTCTCTTCAATGTCTAAGATGCATCAACGAATATAAAAAAACAAAGCCTTCGATAATTCCCAACCACATAATTTTCTGAGAGTGATTGAGAACTTAGGTTGGTTTAAGAATAATTGAGTACTCCATAAGAAAAACTTAAACACTATTTATTTTCTTTTTCTGAAATTGTGGATGCAAAGCCCTTAAGTATCTTCATGTTTACAATATAATTTCTTAAAAATAAGCATTACTACCTTAGGAATGACAAAACAATATTCTGCAAAGAATTACAAAAGCAATTTGGAGGAGAAAAAAAAAATAATGCTCGCACTTAAACGAATAGCCCCCGCTCAAATACACAAGCAAACACAAAAATACTCCTGAATATTTTTCTCCCAAACGATTTATACAATCAAAATCAGCAGTCTGTCTTCTTTGTAACTTTCCTCCATTGTTGTTTTATGAGGTTAATTCACTTGAGAAGTCAGCAGCTCAATTAATAAAATACAACGTGATTCATTTGATAGCAAAAACATATAATGTGACCGAGTCAGTAGTTGTAGAAAACATGCCTAGAGTAAAGGAACGTCTCTGTAATTATCTTATAAGTTTAATTGACTTGGTAAGTGAGCAGCTCAATCAATAAATGAGTTGCTGGTATTCTATTCACGATTCAGTTGATAGAAGTAATATCAAATAGTTACAGCCTATTCAGCGGTTGTAGAAAACATGCTACTACCGTTAAAAGTTTGGGGGTGCCAGTTAGGCTATCCCAAACTTATTCAGATAGACAAAAAAACCTGTAGAGCAATGATATAGGCTATAGTCTATAGTCTATAGCCTATAGCCGTCAGAAAAATCTTTGTTTCGTTGAATTCCCCAACATTCACCAGTACACTTCGATATAACCCAATAATACTCCCGACTTTCACAACGGGAAATGGCTGGGACAAAGATGTCTATGTGCAGTTATAGCTAAGCAGAAAATTATACTGAAAATAAACCCTACTAAAATCGTATCCGGTAGTTCTCTGGGATTCCCCATGCCGAGGAATGCCACTGCCCAAGATCTGGGACTCACACGACAAGACTACACCAATGAAGCCTGAGTATTCAACAAAGAAGACGAGAGGACACTTATCTGATACTCAATAGATGGAAAAACGGTGATATTTGGGAAGAGTTGGTATGAGCAGTGGTCTTTACAGTTGTCCGATGTGTAGAGACTGGAAGGAAATTGATCGCATTTTCACAGGAAGTGTGATTTGAGAAATGAAGTTTTTGTAGTGGATGAGGGGGAAGAGTTGTGGGTGGAAAGTCTGTCGGAGAAAGGGTGCTTTATTAAGATTAGGAATCTGGCCTGGCTTATTCGCGTGGAAATGGCCCACCAGACGAATGTTTTATAATGATTATGCGTGTATTAGTGTTTTTTTCCTTGTCTTAGTTGCTTTATCCTAATTAATTAATTGATACTTTTAATTGGTTCTGTATGTAGTTTTCTTTTTTTTTTGTTGGGGGGGCATGACCCTGCGTTTTTTCGTCAAATATGCTATAAAATACTTACGACCGATTCGGCTGTTGTGGAAAACAAGCCTAACGTGAAAAGGCCGAACAGAGGGCCACCAACAACTCCAAAAATCGTGAGAGAAGCTTGAAGTGTCCCACCTAAGAACTGAGCTAAAAATGCCACTCCTAAGCAGATAAAGTAGTAAAAAAAATAAAGCTAAGCAGATGAGATCCGATCAGATAGGGTGATCGGATCTCAATTAAATTTGATATTTAGAAGGATATCGTGTCTCAGAGCTCTTATTTTAAACCCGAGCAGATCTGGTGACATTGGGGGGGGGGAGTTGGGAGGGGGAAACCTAAAACTTGGAAAACACTTAGAGTGGAGGGATCGGGATGAAACTTGTTGGGAAAAATAAGCAAAAGTCCTAGATACATGATTGACATAACTGGAACGGATCCGCGCTCTTTGGGGTAGTTGGGGGAGGGGTTAATTCTGAAAAATTAGAAAAAATGAAGTATTTTTAACTTATGAACGGGTGATCGGATCTCAATGAAATTTGATATTTAGAAGGATATCGTGTCTCAAAGCTCTTATTTTAAATCCTGACCAGATCTGGTGACATTGGGGGAAGTTGGGGTGGGGGAACCTAAAATCATGGAAAACCGTTCGTAAGTTAAAAATACCTCTTTTTTCAGAAATACCCCCCCCCAACTACCCAAAAGAGAGCGGATCCGTTCCGTTTATGTCAATCATCTATCTAGGACTTGTGTTTATTTTTCCCACCATGTTTCATCCCGATCCCTCCACTCTAAGTGTATTCCAAGTTTTAGGTTTCCCCCTCCCAACTCCCCGCCCCCATCACCAGATCCGGTCGGGATTTAAAGTAAGAGCTCTAAGACACGATATGCTTCTAAACATCAAATTTCATTGAGATCCGATCACCCGTTCGTAAGTTGAAAATACCTCATTTTTCTAATTTTTAAGAATCACCCCCCCCCCCCCAACTACCCCAAAGAGAGCAAATCAGTTCCGATTATATCAGTCATGTATCTGGGACTTGCGCTTATTTTTCCCATCAAGTTTCATCCCGATCCCTCCACTCTAAGTGTTTTCCAAGATTTTAGGTTTTCCCCCCTCCAACTCCCCCCAATGTCATCAGACCCAGTCGGATTTAAAATAAGAGCTCTGAGACACAATATCATTCCAAACATCAAATTTCATTAAGATCCAATCACCCGCTCATAAGTTAAAAATACTTCATTTTTTCTATTTTTTCCGAATTAACCGGCCCCCACTCCCCCCCCCCAGATGGTCAAATCGGGAAAACGACTATTTCTAATTTAATCTGGTCCGGTCCCTGATACGCTTGCCAAATTTCATCGTCCTAGCTTACCTGGAAGTGCCTAAAGTAGAAAACCCGGGACTTTAGGTTTTCCCCCTCCAACTCCCCCCAATGTCATCAGATCCGGTCGGTATTTAAAATAAGAGCTCTGAGACACAATATCATTCCAAACATCAAATTTCATTAAGATCCAATCACCCGCTGATAAGTTAAAAATACTTCATTTTTTCTATTTTTTGCGAATTAACCGGGCTCCCACTCCCCCCCAGATGGTCAAATCGGGAAAACGACTATTTCTAATTTAATCTGGTCCGGTCCCTGATACGCTTGCCAAATTTCATCGTCCTAGCTTACCTGGAAGTGCCTAGAGTAGCAAAACCGGGACCGACAGACCGACAGACAGACCGACAGAATTGGCGACTGCTATATGTCACTTGGTTAATACCAAGTGCCATAATAAAAATGTATAGTTGCCTTTTCATGTAACCGAAAAATTGCATGGCAACTAGGCCTCCTTTCCCATCCCTTATTTCTCAAAATCGTCTGATCAAAACTAAGAGAAAGCCATTTAGCCAAAAAAGGAATTAATATGCAAGTTTCATTTTAATAATTTATGTGTGGAGAGCCAAAATCAAACATGCATTAATGCAAAAACGTTCAGAAATTACATAAAAAAACTAGTTTTTTTAACTAAAAGTAAGGAGCGACATTAAAACTTAAAACGAACAGAAATTACTCCGTATATGAAATGGGTTGTCCCCTCCGTAATCCCTCGCTCTTTACGCTAAAGTTTGACTTTGCCACAATTCTGCTTTTTAATACAATTAAAAGCTTTAGCGTAAAGAGCGAGGGATTGCGGAGGGGACGACCCAATTTCATATACGGAGTAATTTCTGTTCGTTTTAAGTTTTAATGTCGCTCCTTACTTTCAGTTAAAAAAACTAGTTTTTTCATGTAATCTTATATAATCTAGTTAGTATTATAAAGATATCCGTAACTTTTCAGGATTAAAATACCATAGGTGACACTAATTATTACGAAACTATTTCATTGTTTTACCTTATCGTTTGTACCCGTTGCGTAAACACTTAATTCTAGGTTGCAGTGAGTATGGGTAGGCTACACAACTAGCAAAAGTTACAAACACCTCTTCACTGAAGATGATTGTAGCCTAACCGACTATTATTACTTACAAGTCCCCTGCATGTCTTACCACTGGAATTAAATTGGTCTCACTATTAAATACACCGGAAAGAAATACTAGGTACACTAACTAGCCAAAGCTGCAAACCCCTTATTGCCGAAGATGATTATGGTCTAACAGCCGACTGATACTTATAACTCCTCTTCTTGTCTCACAATTGGTATCGGCCTATTTTGGTTTCAGTGTGTACCCTACTATTGAAGTTGTCAACCCCTTGAAACTTTCAAACTAGTATATCTCATGAAGGAGTCTTTGTTTCAAAAATGGATGACATATACTTTGATCAGCTCATCAAGAGCTATCGATTGCCGTCGAAAACAGAATTCTATCTGTCTTAGTTCAAAAGTTGATTTTTTTTTTTTCGTAGGCCAACTTTCTAACGTCACCACTTAGAAAGGAACAAAGGATAAGCTCCAATTTCTTTAGCAATGACATAACTTTTAAAGTTTAAGAGGTAAATCTGATAACATTTCTCTGCCTCAATCCCAAGTCCATAATAACAAATGATAAACCCAGCGAAAATCACGGCAGCACTTTCGGACCCGTGGGAAAATGCCGCTTTTTTGCTTCTGTAAATTTTTCTATTTATCACTCAAAGAAGATATATTGGCTGTGGGGCCGGGTAAATGCCGCATATATTTATCACTTATAGATTTAAGTCCTAAAATTTATTCTATTTATTTGTCTTTGTTTAATTCCTATGTAATTCATTTCGAGTTCGTTCCGAAAAGAATTATCACAAGAAGTGCCAGACTAGCATATAGATTTAAAATCACATATTAATGGATATTCTAAATTTTGTATTTGAAGTATGTTAACTACCCATAGGTACATGCAGGTCAGGTAGGAAGTGAGAGGCACTTTTTTCGATGGCATAAAAATCGGGGAAAATTACATTTCATAAGACTATTTTACAATTTTTCGGAAGGTCAGGGGTAGGAGGGTACATTCTCGATCTCGCCACAGTATTCAGGTACAGAAGCCAATATGCCACTACTATTGTTGCTACTATTCTTAATATTACTGCAAATTATCTCTGCTCTCAGCCACCTAAGACTGAAGCCCTCTTTGTATATATGATGAATTACAGAACTGCCCCTTGGCAACATAAGCTAGAATATTTTTCGTTTCTAATCTGTGAAATGGGTTCATCTCTCCCTATCCTTATCTATGTATGATGAATACATACTAGTAACCATAAAATATATAACCAGTATTTAAGCAGTGGTTTTTCTGTTAAGTTTTTAATTTGTAACAAGCTAACTGGTTCTAATGAAACTTATTATTTCTACATATTTACTTACTGTCATACTATAAACAAAGTAAGTATGACGGCACTAGACCCTTGAGGTCCAAACCGGCTGTGCTGATCTCCATTTCACGGCCCTTCACCCAGGAAGTGCAATGGGGGGCAGGGGGCCATCCATCCTGTGCTTTCACACACCCTTCCTACTTACCTTCCCCAGATTTCTCCAGGTACTCGTTTAGAGCGGTATCGACTCAGGCTGAGCTTACAGAGTCACGCCACTTACTCCCATTCCAAAATAAATAACAGGCGACGCCAGAAATCAAACCCGTGCCCCTCGGACAAGGGATTACCAGCCCAACACGTCAAGCGCGCTTATCGTCATATTTCTTGTTATAATACCCTTTTACATTCTTCTTTCCCTTCAGGATCGTAAGTAGGGTTGGAGTTGGTTACCCAGTATAGATTGAACCATGAGACAAGATGGTTTGAAGAGTCAAATTGACAGACTGAAACAGGAACTCTTTAGAGGAGTATACAAAATATCAAACTCTTGCAACATCAAATAATTCACTTGACTACAAGACAAATTTTTAGTCTAAACTAGGAAACCTAGGAGTATATAATTCTATTTCCTTCTTTTCTCAAGAGAATAGGGAGTCCCTACATCCCTCTCCCTTTGTACGGTCCTAGGCAAAGCCTATTTTTTACCATCAGTTTTTGAGCTATATAAAGTTCTGCTGTTTAGACAAAGTGTCTATATTTGAGCTCAAGGCCATTGTCTCCAAGGTCCATTGCCTCCATATCCAAAAAATCGTTATGCTTAATTTACAGTTGAGGAGGCTATTAATAGTTTACTATTTTATGGGCTTTAAAGAGTTTTAATCTTTTAAGAGTTTAATTTTTATGCTTGTGTTAACCTGCATCAATCCAACTTTTAGAAACCATATTATTTGTATTAACCTGTTGTTACAGATTACTACAAAGAGTTGGGGGGAGAGTGATCAAAAACGTACCTAAGGGGGGTTTTATGCATAGAAACTCCTCATTATCAATGAAAATAGAAACCTATTAAGGCAACACATTCCTTTTTGTACCGGTTTTATTCGTCAATATCACTCTTTAAACAAACTTAAATGTAAGAAGTCAAATTATGAGTTTCACTCCGTGGACATCCGCAAACCTATTTTGGGGGTGGAAGGGAGGGTTTGGCCTAAGAAAAACATAGCTTGGGAATATGTTTTGGCTAAAATTGTATGTGCTAACCTCAAAAGTTACACAATTTTGTGCTTGAAATGGATTTTATTTTCGAGGGAGAAGAAAAACTATACCCATGTCAAACAATTTACTCTATAAATAGTTATCTCAGCTGACCCCTTCCCTTCTGACCATGCAAAGGCCCGTCTGCATGTGTTCATGTCTGACCCCCAAGACAATGCATTGACAGGTTCAACAATGTTCTATTTTTTAACCAGGATTCCTTCAAAATGCACGAAAATTTCAAGAAGAAGTGCTTTTTGACAGTTGGGGTAATTTCCCCCAAACTAGTTCATAACAAAATTGTTTCCCATCTTGCGGCTAGAAAAGTTCATGTTGCAAACACATTGGAAAGAAAGACATGAAGAGGCAAGCATGAATTCAGTCTAGCCTATCTGACACCATACTTTAAAAATTGTTCATTTTTTAAAAATTATTTCACCCAATTGTACGCATTAATAGCCAAGCTATTATTTCTTTTGATAAAAAAAAACAATTTCATAATAAAAAAAAATACCTACTTTGTAAGTATTTATTTTAGCATTTTTAGGAATCAGCAGGCTACTACCCCCAACTAAGGTACTGGTCCAATCAGCTGACGCATCGTAAACATTTGGAAATGTCTCCTTTTGCACAGCCTTTCTAGCAACAGGTGGCTCTCTCTGTGCCTTCACCATCCTGTCACTAGTCTCTGAATATACATCATCGTCAGCATCAAGAGCTTTTTCTTCTTTTTTGATTTGCTTCAGATATTCTTTCTCTGCTTCTGGCATTACTGACACATTCGAAGCTATGGCAGAAATCTGCGATGGCACTCTTAGCCCAGTCTTGGATTTCTGCTGCATAGAAACAACACTTTCTGGGGAAAGAAACTGAAATTTAATATTCTTGATGAAACAGTAGAAAGTTTTAAATGCCAAGTTCGCCACTAAAACTACATTTCCAAAAGCCTAATTTTATTTGAGAGCAAACAATTAATGTAAATAGGTAAAAACTCTTGTATGTTCGATAAAATCCCCACCTTAACCAACTACTTTTTTCGGTCTAAGTGCCTCAATCTTTACTTATTTTCACAAATATTTCTCAAATGTCCTATCATATAGGAAGATCCTTAGTATGAAGAGTCTTGGCGAAGATACGAGCCGACTAGTTCGTTAGTTGTTGAGCTTAAAAAGAATTTTTCTTTTTCTAAAACTACATTTCCAAAAGCCTAATTTGAGAGTGAATAATTAATGTAAAAAGCTAAAAACTCTAGTAGGTTTCATGGAAATCCCACCTTAACTAACTACTTTTTTTGTCTAAGTGCCTCAATCTTCACTTATTTTCACAAATATTTCTTAAATGTTCTATCATACAGGACAATCCTTAGTATGAAGAGTCTTCGCGAAGGTACGAGCCGACTAGATCGTTAGCTGTTTACTTCAGTCCCCTAAGTTTTCTCCTCGTACACTCAACAAAGGTTGTTGCAATACAACCCAACAAAATACAATTCAAAATTGTGTTATGAGGGTTCAACAGTGATGAGGCGTCGTCCCTGGTCAGTTAAACAAAATCAGAACCCTTAGAAATACAATTAGGATCTAGTTGGCAAGAATATCAGACAAACATGTAAAATATGGTGGGCCCAAGTTCCATTGATAGCCTGCTTCTCAGTGAAAAAAAGAAGATCGAGTAAATGCAAAGGCAGGTAAAATGCAAAGGCAAATATCGAGTAAATACAAAGGCAATCGTGATATTAATGAATAAGTTTATTCTATTTTCCACTAAAAAACAAATCGTCACTATAGGAGCAACATGTAAAAAACTAAACAAATAACGCACAAAAAACTAAACAAATAAGCCACACACAAAACAACAAATAAACACTATTATCGCACAGCATCCCACAATTCGATTCCCACTAGACTCTTACTCTAGTCTTTTCTGCACAACAGTGCACGGGTAGGAGTTGTTATATTGGCTACTAATCACTCAGTTATGCTTCCAGAGAGGCAGGCGCAAGAGAAATTTGGGAGGCGCAAATGGAGAGACCACTAACACAGTTGGCTTAACCATCACCGAAAACAGCAGGGTTCGAACTCGCCGACAGTACAAAACTTTCGAAGACATAAGCATATCGTGAGCTTTGCAAGCTAAGTCATCTACTTTTGAAGTAATCGTCCAACAACCAATAGGTAGACCAAGATATACTATACTATATGAAAATTTAAACCTTCAATATATTACAACAATAGCCGGCTTGTTATCGAGCTTTTGGCTAAAGTTTAATCAATATAAATTACATTATGACTCACTTATTATCTACCAGTGAAAATCTTATCATAGGTAGCACAATAGCACTGCCTAAGTAAAGAACAATGTTGGCACAATTTTTTTTTTTTTTTTTGTCTTAGACATTCGATTGGAAATTGAAAGGCTAGTGCCCATTCTAATGTCGAAAGTGATTGAGGGGCTACTAGCCCCCCTCCCACGCCCACCATTTCCCCAAGCATATCCTATCAAAATTTGATACAGCCATTTTTTTCAACGTAGTTAAAAGGTCCGGGAATTGTCTTTGGGAATGACAACCCCCATAGTCCTCAGGGCAAGGGTTGTAAATCATGCCCTGGGGACATATAAGGTTTTTACAGATAGCGCTATCGTGTGAACTTCACAAACGACTCACTCAATTGAAAATTGAGAGGGTTAGTGCTCCTTTTAATAGTCGAGAGTGATAGGAGGGCAAATGCCCCCTCCCCAAGTCAATCATTCCCCGAAACACTTCCGATTAAAATTTTGATATAGCCATTTTGTTCAACATAGTTGAAAGACCCAGAAATTATGTCTTTGAGGCTGAAAACCCCCAACGCCCTCAGAGCAAGGATTATAAATTATGCTTTGGGGGTATGTAAGGTTTTTATAGAAAATGTGGTCATATACACATCGGAGGAGGATCATTAGATTGGTAATCAGAAGCTATAGTGCCTTTTTAAAAGTCAAAGTGATCGGAGGGCATCTACCCCCCCCCCCCATACACATAAACACGTCGCATTGTCCCGAAATGCACCTAATAGAAATGTTGAGATATTCATTTTATTTAAAATTGTCCAAATATCGTATAACAAGGCTTGTGGTGTTGAAACGAACCCCCAGGGCCTGGGGGCAAGGGTTGTAAGTTATGCTTAGGGAGCATTTAAGGTTTTTATGGAAGGTATGGCTGCATAAACCTCAGAGGAGGCTCATTTGGTTGAAAACTGGAAGTTCTATTTCCGATTTAAAAGTCAACAGTGATGGAGTCAGCTAGCCCCCCCCCACGACTACCCCTCTTTTCACCAAACAAATCTGATTGAAATTGTGACTATTGAAATTTTGAAATTTTGAACATCTATTGAAATTTTGACAAAACAATATTTTACCTGAATTTTCAGTTACCAGTTGCTTTTTCTCTGCCTATAGTTAATTTTTGACCATTCTAGTCCAGCATAGACTATCTCATTCAGTATGGAAAGCCTCTATTTTATAATTTTACTGAATAAGTAGCAAGCTAGTATATCCATTTTATTTACATAATTCCTTTAGAATCATTCAACCACTGAAACTTTATTGATAGGCCCAGCACCTTGACATCTCCTTCCCATGGTGTATTTTGGCCCTATTATTCAATCCTAAAGTCGTATTACCTTAAATTACCTTAAATCACAGCTTGGAGTAAAATAAGGGTTTTTGATCCTGTTGAATCACTCCTTGTGATGACAGTTGCATACGTGATTGATTAGATTCTGGTGGAAGATTCTGGTGAATCCCAGTCAAATCTCCATGGTTTGTCGCTCCACTCAGCATCCAGACGGCGTTTGAATACATCTGTTGATTCAGCAGAAACAGTGTTCTCTTTGAGGTTGTTCCAGAGGTTCACAATCCGGTTCGAGAAGAAGCTGTATCTTGGTCCAGTCCTTGCATGAAGTTTGCGGATTTGTTTTGGGTGTCCCCGTGTTATGTGGGAGGGGTCAATCTCCAGGAGCTCATTTTCTTGATTGGTAAATAGGAGTTTATGTGCCTGGATCACATCCCCACGTTTCCGCCTGTAGACTAAAGAGGGGAGGTTGAATTCCTTCAGCCGTTCATTGTAGGGCTTGTTTTCCATACCGGCAATCAGCTTAGTGGCCCTTCGTTGGATTTGCTAAAGCACTACCTTATCGTTTTTGAATCGAGGGGTGGCCAGGATGGTCCCCATCTCCAAACACGGTCTTACCAGTCCTTTGTAGAGCTTGATGTTTACATGTCTACTTCTGCTGGTAATGCTGTGTTTAATGATACCTAGGGCTCTGCTAGCATTGGCTGAGATCTTCTGTGAGTGGGAGCTGAATTTTAACTGGGAGTCTACAATAACTCCAAGGTCTCTCTCTTCCTGAACATGCTCCAGTATGTGGTGACTTCGAGGGATTTGGGTCATTAGGTATTGTTGCTGGGGGTTGCTGTGTCCAAAGTGTATGACCTTGCATTTTTCAGCGTTGAATTCCAGCAACCATCTTTTGACCCAGGAGCACATGTGGTTGAGATCAGTTTGGAGGGATTGGCGGGTAGAAGGGGTATTTGCAGGACCTATGAGTTTTGAATCATCCGCATAGAGAGTGGTTTTGCTACTGGTGATAAGGGCTAGCTCATTTACATATATATTTAACAGGGTAGGGCCCAGGACACTGCCCTGTGGGACCCCGCTGGTGACTTTGACTTCATCAGAGTGCGTGACTGTTTGGTCCATTGGTCACTTTCACTTGCTGCGTTCTGTCCCTCAGAAAATCCTCAATCCAACTGATCACATTTGGACTATGAGACAGGGTGCATAGCCTGTGAATGAGGTAGCGGTGACAAACCTTGTCGAAAGCTTTGGGTATATCCAGCAGGATTATATCCACTGGTACTCCTTTTTCTAGTAGGTCAGTTACAAGACTGTAAGACTCAAGAAGGTTTTGTATCCACTGATCTCTTAGAACGAAAACCATACTGGCTACTGCTGATGAGTGAGTTAGCCTCAAGATGGTTAATGATACGTTTGTTCTAAATTCTCTCCATGACCTTGCATGCCACACAGGTAAGGCTGATAGGTCTATAGTTTGCTGCTGATGTTTTGCTACCTTTCTTATGAATTGGGATGACTATTGCCTTCACCAAACTAAGATATTTTCCAAAATTTCAAGAAGCCCTTCAAAAAGGACTTAACGGTAGATGCTTATCTTAGGCTAGTAGCATAGAATTTATGAAAATGTTTTGGCTTATACAAAAGCTTGGTTAAATTCTTACAGAACCGGTTAATAGGCCTACTTATAGCCATTCTCACACTAGAATTCAGGTTACTTAGTTCTTTAGCAAAATATAGACGATATGCTAACCTCTCAGAATAACTTTGAGGCAACCCCCTGAATAAATCCTTTTAAGTCATAATTTGTGTTTGAATTCAACATGTTTTATGATGAAAATGAAGTTGCAAGTATGATTATAAGAAGAATTATGATGGAATATAGCGCCATCGCCTTTCATTGCAAAAACTACTAAAGAAAATATAAATTTCAAAATGAGTGCATGTGATTTTTCGTGGAAATGGGAAAGGTAGTTGAGTGAAAATCAATATGTTTTGCTTTGTGAAAAATGAAAACCCTCTCGCATGCTGTGGAAATAGTTTTTGATTGCAGGATCAAACTAAATATAGGCCAAACCATAAGAAGAATTCAATAAATTAATTTAGCCTAGTGGTAAATTTTGAATTGGCAACTTTATTCAGCTAGGACAAAAGACTATATACCATTTCATGTCTTTTCTACGCTCATTCATGATTCAATTATAACTTTGGGGGAAATTAAATTTTTAGCCCAGAAAGGGTTGATAACAGCCCATAGTAGGCTAACCAGAATTTTAAAACGGTGTTACTAATCAAAGGTTATTAGTAAGAAAAAATTGGTACTTGTACTTGATTAACAAATGGTACGGCAAATATATCACAGTTCATATAATTGACTTACCAATAAAGTGAAAATACCACTTTATGCCTTCATTTTATGCTGTTTACAAATATAAATAAGAGCTAAGAGCTCTTATGGCACTTGTGACAAGGTCAGAAGAGCCAAGAACTCATAGGGTATGAGCTCTAGCAAAATTCTAAGAATCTAAGAAAATCAGAAGCTTAATGCTGGTTGGGATTT
This sequence comes from Artemia franciscana, assembly GCF_032884065.1. Classification (NCBI taxonomy): domain Eukaryota; kingdom Metazoa; phylum Arthropoda; class Branchiopoda; order Anostraca; family Artemiidae; genus Artemia; species Artemia franciscana. The sequence goes on along the minus strand of NW_027062806.1, from coordinate 143,821 downwards.
AAAAGAGTCATGGGGTCCTTCTAAATATCAAAGTTCATTAAGATCCAATCAACGTTTTTTAAGGTACCTCGTTTTTTCAAGTTTTCCAAGAATTCTGGTTTCCCCCTTCAACTCCCATCAATGTCACCGGATCTGGTCAGGATTTAAAATTAGAGCTTTAAAACACAAGATCCTTCTAGATATAAAATTTCATTAAGATCTGATCACCCATTTGTAAGTTACAAATACCTCATTTTTTCTATTTTTTCAAAATTACTCCCCTCCCCACCCCAACTCCACCAAAGAGAGTGGATCTGGTCTGGTTATGTCAGTCACCTATCTTGGACTTGTGCTTATTCTTTCCACCAAGTTTCATCCTGATCTCTCTGCTTTAAGCGTTTACCAAGATCCCCCCCTAATAACACTGGATCTGGTTGGGATTTAAAAATAAGAGATCTGAGTTTTGAGGTCCTTCTAAATATGAAATTTCATTAAGATACAATCACTCTTTTTTAAGTTAAAAATACTTCATTTTTTCTATTTTCTTAGGATTAACCCTCCCCCAACTCCCCCAAAGAGAGCAGATCCATTCTGATTATGTCACTCCTGTATCTAGGACTTGTGCTTATTTTTCTACCAAGTTTCATCTCAATCCCTCCACTCTAAGCATTTTCCCAGATTTTAGGTTCCACAATATCCTTCCAAACATCAAATTTCATTAAGATCCAATCTCTCCCTTGTAAGTTATAATATGAAAAAAACTTCGTTTTCTTAAAGAGTTAAAGAGGCTGCGTCCCAAAGTCGAACCTTAAAACGTACAGGAATTAGAAGAGGCAGTTGGGGGGCTACCGCCCCCCAAACCTCCAGCTTTTAAAGACTTTTTTGTACAGGTTTTTTTTGTGGGGGGACTTCATTGTTACTAATTACTAGTTTCGGCGCAATGGTTCTCCTGTCCTCTTGTGTTTAACATTTTTCGTAGTTATTCCATTATTCATTCATTTCAATTTTTTGTTAATTAAAAGAGGGCCTTTCCGAAGCCAAGATCGGGGGGTTAGCAAAAAAAACAAAAAACCTGTACAAAAGAGTCTTTAAAAGCTGGGGGTTTGGGGGGCGGCAGAAAAAAAATAGATAGAATGACCGAAATGTTTCTTTTGCTCATAAGAAGCTAATATTCTGTTATCTCTCAATTGATAAGCTGTCCAGGTGTTATCAAAATTATACACTTTTATTTTGATGTTGTTAAAAAAAACCGCCCGTAAGGGACTTGAACCCTTGACCAGAGGATTAAAAGTCCCACGCTCTACTGACTGAGCTAATCACTTGCATGTGTGTAAATATAACTTCTAAATAACTTTTAAAAATTTCAAATTAACATGGGCTCTTATGGAGAGAAATGCGTTAATTAAGTAGCTAATGCGTGGTTTCTGGAAAACAGGGAAGGAGTTATCGGATCAAGCTGAAATTTCGCGGATAAGCTCCTGGGCCGTAGGGGACCTTAACTTGTGAATTTCAGCCCGATCGGACAACGTTAAAGGGGGGGGGGGGTTCTTGGGTCGAAACTTTCGGGGGATTTAGATTTTCCTACGAAACTTTCCAGGAAAATTACTCGGAGAATTCCGCATCGAATGAGTCTTCGTACACCCAGATCCGATGTCGGCTGTGACCTGTAGGCGTCTAGGAAAAAAAAGAAAATGAAATTTAAGTGTCTATGCGTGGTTTCTGGAAAACAGGGAAGGAGTTATCGGATCGAGCTGAAATTTCGCGGATGAGCTCCTGGGCCCTAGGGGACCTTAACTTGTGAATTTCAGCCTGATCGGACAACGTTAAAGGGGGGCTGGGGTTGACGGGTCGAAACTTTCGGCCAGATTTTCCCTGTGAAGGAAAAGTTGGAGGGGGATGAAATTTGGCAGGTTTCTTAGTTGGAGCTAGGGCTACAAAATGCATCCCTCCCCATCCCTCTGCGACCACTGGAACCAAAGATCGCTTAACATTGTCGTGGGTCGCCTCTTTATAGAGGCACGAGTGTGCCTCCTTGAAAAATACCTCATTTTTAAATTTTTCAGAATTAACCCTCCTCCCCCCAACTCCCCCAAAGATAGCAGATCCATTCTAATTATGTCAATCATGTATCTAGGACTTATGATTATTTTTACCACCAAGTTTCATCCTGATCCCTCCACTCTAAGAGTTTCCCAAGATTTTAGGCTACCCCCAACCAACTCCCCCCAATTTCACCAGATCCAGTTAGAATTTACAATAAGAGCTCTGAGACACGATATCCTTCCAAACTTCAAATTTCATTAAAATCCAATCACTCCTTTGTAAGTTAAAAATACCTCAATTTTTCGAATTTTCAGAATTAACCCACCACCACCCCCCTCAACTCCTCCAGACAGAACAGATTCGTTCCAGTTATGTCAGTCATGTATCTAGGACTTCTGCTTATTTTTCCCACCAAGTTTCATCCTGATCCCTCCGCTCTAAGTGTTTTCCAAGATTTTAGGCTACCCCCCAACAATTTCACCAGATCAGGTCAGGCTTTAAAATAATGTCTTCCAAACATCAAATTTCATTTAGATCCAATCACTCCTTTGTAAGTTAAAAATACCTCATTTTTTCTAATTTTTAAGAATTAACTGACCTCCCCCTATCTCCCCCAAAGAGAACGGATCTGTTCTGGTTATGTCAATCATGTATCTAAGACTTGTGCTTATTTTTCCCACCAGGTTTCATCCCAATCCCTCCACTCTGAGCGTTTTCCAAGCCAAACCAGAAATGTCTATTAAAGAATACATAAGTCATAGTTGAAACCTATTTTACCAACAGGCTAAAACCCCAGATGGATCCAGATTTCATAAATCATGTCCAGTTTGTTATCTGTTGAAACTATACACAGCAGCAGTGCTATAGTGGGCTACAATTTCTGTACCATTAGGCATCTGAAAGTAATATTTTATAGTACAAGGAGAAACATTCAATTGCCACAAGGTATTGAATGCATTTAATATGCCATAGGGAGGCTAAAAGTTTAATTCTATTTAAGTAAATAAAATTAAAAAAGTGAAATTACTTTTATAATAAATAAAAAAGAATGAGTAAAACTAGAATAATTTTATTTTCATTTCAATGCTGTAACTGATAACTCGAAAAAAGAATGTTTGTAATATAATTTGCTTTCAGTGAAGCATCAATGATGCAGTAGACTTTAGATTTTTACAGTTAGAGAAGGAGGCAGTAGCTAAATTCTTGTTTGTAGAAAACAAATTGGTCATGAGCAGTCTTGGGAAGAAATAAGATTAAACTAAATATTTGACATATAATGATGTCAGCTGCTGAAAGGCCCCTCATTTCAAAATTTAATGTTACTGTAATTTCACTTTTATTTTCAATGTTGTAGTAAATATGTAAGAAAAAATTTGAAATAAAATTCATTTTCATTAAAGCGCCAATAATGTAGGAAGTTTTAGACTTTTACAGTTAGGGAGGGAGGCAGTACCCATATTCTTGTTTCTAGTGGTTTTCGTTCATTTCAATCTTTATTCCCATATTTAACAAAAGCTTTATTCATTTAAGATTTTTTAGTTCATTTATGTTAGTCCATGTTGTAAGTTTGTTTGCTATGATTGTTTATTTAATTTCGGTTTGTTTGAAGTTTCATTTGTGCTACAAATAGTAAGATATCATTGTTCGTTTTAAGCTTGATTTGCATATTCAGTTTTTGCTGTGCCTGTGAAAAGATTTATTTATTCGTTTATATTAGTACAACAACAGAAAATAAAAAGAAAAGCAATATAAAACAAGAAGAATTCAACAACAAGAACAATGCAAGAAGAGATGAGAAAACTAGGAATAATAAAGAAAATCAAAAACAATTGAACACACTCCCCTCCCACACATAAAAAGCAAACCAAACGTGTTTAAGCTACTCTAACCCCATCCAGGTAATAAGAGTCCAGCCTAGTGCAGGTTGGATTTTATTTACTTTTAGTTTTAATGACAAACAATTCTGATTTTCACCTTCTCTCCATTTCTTGATTTGTTGCCATCCCTTTTTTTCTTATTGTTAGACGTTTCTGTCCTTTCTAGTTATTAACAGCATGAACAAGCCTTTTTTGATGCATCTTAACATATTATCAGTTTGTTTTTTTTATCTTTGCATGTTCTTTTTCCATGGCTTGTGTTAACACCCTGTAAAAGACCCTGCTCCTGAACTGAAAATACCCCTCCCCTGGAAAATACCCCACCGTGAACCCCCCTCTCCTGTAAAATATCCCCCCCACATGGCTGTTTAGTCCCCAAACCTTCTGGACTTAGAAAAAGGACTAGAACTCCCAATTTCTGATCCAATGAGCACTCTCAGAAGTTTCTGCAACCATGAGATACAGGTGTAGATGAGGAAGGGACAGTCCTCCTCCTGTATGGAACAAGTTCTGCTCATTTTGAGGCTTAGTGTTATTCTTTACTTTCGTAATAACAGTGTAAACCAAAAATATTCCCAGAAATCATAAGGGAGTAGAGATATATTTTTCATTTTTGTTGTGTTTTTAAAGTTTCTTTTGTACCTCTCCCCCCCCCTCCCTAAGAAAAGCCCAGAAAATACCCTGTAGCTGCCTTTTTGTTAGGAAGCCTTTCCATCGAGGGGGGGAGGGTAGTTGGATGATTTTAAAATAATTAGAAATTACAGTCCTTTTCAAATGAAAGTATCCTAAGAAATTTTTTCAGCTAGAATGGAGGAATTTTGGGGAATTTCCCTGAGGAGGTGAGTATCATTATGTGAAAATTACTTTCCAAGGTGGAATTTTTCCATGGGTAAAAGAAATTTAAGGTAATTTTCATGGATGGGGAAGCCAGATTTCCCGTTGTTATTTTAAAGCAATCTGGAATTAAATTAAAAAAAAAAACATTCTTCAACTGAAAGTAAGGAACAATATCAAATTTAAACGGACATAAATTATTATGTCTAAAAGAGGCTGCCCCCTCCACAAGACCTTGTTTTTTATGCTAAACTTTGGACTTTTTGTCCTAACTCCTTAAGAATTACTTCTGAAACGCAATAACCGTTTAATAAGAATAATACAAGAATCTTCAATCACCTGTTATGAAAAGTATTCATGGGTATAGAGAGGGGATAGGGGATGGTGCCTAAAACCACCTTGAGGGATGCTAGATTTTCCAGAATGATTTGATTAACAATCAGAAAAAAAAAAATTAAAGCAAGTTTGTTCAACTTAAGTACAGAACAACATTGAACAAGAGCTAAAAGCTCATATGGCACTTGTGACGAGGCGAGAAGAGCTAAGAGCCAAGAGATCATATGGTATGAGCTCTAACAAAATTCTATGAATCAATAGATTGATTTAAAAAGGAAAATAAGAGGCTTAATGCCGGTCAGGATTTAAAACAAGAGCTCTGAGTCACGATGCCCTTCTAAATATCAAAATTCATTAAGATCCAATCACCCACTGGTAAGTTATAAATACCTAATTCTTTCTGATTTTTCCTCTCCCTTTAGCCCCCCAGATGGTCGAATCTGGGAAAACGACTTTATCAAGTCAAATTGTGCAGCTCCCTGACACCCCTACCAATTTTCATCGTCCTAGCAAGTCCAGAAGCACCAAACTCGCCAAATCGCTGAACCCTTCCCCCCAACTCCCTCAAAGAGAGCGAATCCAGTACGATTCTGTCAATCACATATCAAGGACATTTGTTTATTCTATCCACCAAGCTTCATCCCGATTCCTCCACTCCAAGTCTTTTTCCAAGATTTCCCCCTCCAACTCCCCCCAATGTCAAAAGATCTGGTCGGGATTTGAAATAAGAGCTCTGAGACATGAATTCCTTCTAGAAATCAAATTACATTAAGATCCGATCATCTATTCGTAAGATGAAAATACCCCAATTTTCACGTTTTCCAAAAAATTCCGGTTTTCCCCTCCAACTCCCCCCAATGTCACAGGATCTGGTATATAGGCCTATCGATAAAAATGAAAGATAAAGGTTACTATTGACAAGCGCTCCTTCATTAGGTGATCCTTTGCTTTTAACATTTCTTCGATCTTTAGTTTTCGGAATATATTCGACACCGAAATCCCCTGCTTTGATGACATCACCTGCAAAAACAGTGATATAGTGTACAAAGCTACCTTTGCTGATATTTGGTTTCCCTGTAAAGGGGCAAACAAACATATAGATATAACCAAGACACAATCTCAGGGATTGACCAATGAAATGATTGTCATACTTCCACCATTTAACCTTGAAAACAAACCACAGGCGATTCAAAATAAATTCGCTACTCTCAGTCTTGCTGCCATATTTACACAATTTTATATTTAATTTTACCAACTAGCGAGTCAAGTGACTCATTTTTAAAAAAATAGTAAATACAACATCTATTTTTAAATGAAGCCATTTCTACCAAAACAAGTAAGATATAAACCTGCCTATCCAAAACCAACACATATTACCAGCAAAAACCACGTTTCAAACTAGGCACACTATGCAAGGTCGTCAGACCCAGCTCCATTAACGGTTGATCTCTACAAAATCATTGGAAGTCTTCTTGTTTACCTCATCCTTGTTCAGACACAAAACTTGCAATCCGTTCCTATGCAAGCTAAAACCCTTAGTGAAGATGTGGAAAGGTGGCTTTTAGCCAAGTCTTAAATTCGTTGAGCTCGATAAATGAAACTTTCAGGAATGAATCCTTAGCTAAAATCAGAGAGTTGAGAAGGTTCGTTCAAGTCCCTAATTCCATTCCCCCCTCTTCTCTAAATATTGGATAGAGCTGTAGTATTTCTTGACCTAATTTATGTTTAAGTCACACCATGTTTCAATCTCTACTTTGTACAAATCTTAACTTTATTAATAATTTATATTAATTGACATTATCTAACACGAGCCACTTACTTTAACTTATTTAAAGTTCAGAAGATTCAAAATTACGAATGAATAAAGGTGATATATATGTACATTATAATCAGTATAAGTTGAGCCAAAGAGGATAGTGAATAAATCTAATGGTTAGAGGAAACATGTGATTGAGATTGAAACTAGAACACCTTCCACAGTCCCAATTCGAATCTTAGGAAAACTCTTGACTCCTTCAATAAAGCACCTCAAAAGCTTTCAGAGTTACCAAAAAGTCACTTTTAAATACAAATAGCTTTAAATAGCTTTCTAGTTCAATTTGCTCCAAAATATTTTCTTTTAGTGGTTTTCTAAGGGACAGGGTATATACTACATTTTATTCCTAGTGGACAATGATGTAGAGGAATGAAGCTCCTTGTCGTGGGAGTATAGGGAGCTAAAACCAGTTAAAATTCTTGAATCTTTTAAATTGTGTATTTGAGGTCCCAGATAGAGGAAAAAACTCATCTGTTTTAAAACAACGAAGTTTATTTTTTCACAAAAAGTAGAAGGGGAAAACTCCCCCCCCCCCGAGAATCATTGCATGGATAAGCATTAAACGTAATAACTGTCGGTGGCGTACTCCATCATATTATAGCACATCCAACTTTCATTAGATTATTTTAAACTATAAGTCTGAGGCGAGAACCGAGTAAGGAAGGGGATATTACATATGCTTGAGACTTCTACCACTTTCTTCTATTACCTTTTAAAATGACAATTAAAGCTTTCCAGGCCCGCCCTTTTAACCGCTACCGTCAATTTATAAAAGTTGTGGGAGGGGAGAATACCTTCTTCAAAATTAGGTGTGGGGGCAACTCCAACTTTCAGCCCCTCAAACCCTCTTACCTTCATATTGATGCCATAAGTTTATAGTAAACATATAGGCCCTAGTATTAAAAAGGTCACGGCAGTTCCGTCATTTTTGCCTTATGTGGTTAGACTGCTTTTGTTTTGCGTTTCAAAAGTTCACATGTTTCCTTTCATACGAAATAGTTGTCCTTCTTCTTGAAGGCACCTTTAAATTCCCAGGACTACTTACCACCATAATGTCTAGATTGTTCGGCAAAAAAGCATAGTTTAAACAAGTATAGTCCAAAAAAGGTAATTACTTTTGCTGATACTTGTTCCAGTCAACCCCAGCCTCCCCCAATTACTCCCCGACGTCGTATATCGGGCAATGACCTGGCGAACATTATGATAGAAATTCAATCATCCCCTCTAGCTCGGAACCTCCCAAGTATTAGAGATCATCACGAAGTCAACAAATCTAGTGGCTCCTGCCAGACAGAAATTACTACTTTTGGCACTTGTTGTTCTAACCCCCTATCGGACTTATTACTCCTTACCCTTGTAAAACAATGAGAGATAAATTAGAATTAATAAGCAGGGAAATATTTGCATACGTATACCTTAGGTCACGTCTAAGTAAAACCCCTCCAAAGTCGTCCGATGTTAATGAGGATCAAAATCAGAAAGTAATAATTAATAAGACTCATCCTGATAAATATTCAATTGCTTCCTCTCACTAAGAGGTGAAGAAACAAATTTGTATTTTTCAAAAATTCAGTTACCTGGGTGATAACCTTAATAAGAGTTCATCTGACGTAGATAACATAAAACAGAATGCTGATGAATGCAAACTAAAGGTCAAGACAATTAAGATAAACGGTCATGAATTAACTACAGATAAGGGTATATGTAAATTTTTCTGGAATGGTATTTGCAAAAAGGACAAAAATGTGAATATCTGTACGAATGCAAATGTTTTGAGTTGCACTTAATTCTCTAAATATAGAGTCTGCGCCTTCTCAGAATTAAGAGTGATAAAATACCACTCAGAATTCTTATCTGTGAAAACAATTTGACACATTTCATGGGAATTTACAGATAGTTAGGACGCAAGACCTATTATAGCAAAGTACAACAAAGCCCTAGTATGTTGTAAGACCTATTATACTAACAGACGTTGAATTTTTCTGTGCCCATCACTTAAGCTTGATTTATATCGTTTCATCAGTTTTTTTCATTTCATAATGAATTAAATTAAAAAAAACTAGTTTTTTTTAACTGAAAGTAAGGAGCGACATTAAAACTTAAAACGAGCAGAAATTACTCCGTATATGAAATGGGTTGTCCCCTCCTCAACGCATCGCTCTTTCCGCTAAAGCTTTTAATTGTTTTAAAAAGTAGTTTTCTAATTATGTTATGGACCACTGGACGATAAACGGATTCGATTTGACAAACAAGAAAAAAAAAATTAAGAATTAAAATTTCTCTGAAATTTGGAACTTGCTATCTTGTGATAAATTTTTGATTCCCCCTCCCTATATTGAGTTTGATTCCCTCTTTTGTTATATCATGATATCATGGTTCAAATTAGGAGAGTCTGCAGTGTAAAATTTTCCAGATTACACCCAGGAAAACTTCTATAAACTTGTCAAAACTTTAATATGCTGCAAATGTACAATAAGCCCTAAAAGACTAAAGTTTCATCTCCAATCTTACTTCTTTATGCAGTAATTTGCTCAAAATTTCACTACAAAATTAACTCTATTTCATACATAAATGTAGGATATCTTTCTCCTCAAATTAGTGTACGTTGTGCGGTGTAGCCGGTAAATTAAATCATAAGAATAAGGAACTGTAATAAATTTTTGAAACTTTGTATAAATAATCTATATATATAAAAATAAGTTGTCTGTCCGTTACGTTGCTTGAATAATCAAATATCTTTGAAAAGACAACAGTATTAAAAGAGACTGAATTTCTTAAAGAGTAAAAAACTGGGAACTTCAAAAATCTATCTATATATATGACGATATATATATATAAGTTGTGTGTGTGGGTCTGTCTGTCGGGTGACGTCATGTTTGTGTGTCGACTGACGTCATGTTTTCAACTGACGAAATTACAGACCGGGACATCGGGACACAAATGACGACCGGCACATAGGGAATATAAATGACGACACTCAAAGAGAAAGCGACCGGGACACAAGGAATTTTCGATTAGCAATCACCATCAACAAAGCACCGGGACACAAATGACGACCGGGACACAGGGAGTATAAATGACGACCAGGACATAAGTAGTGGGTACAGTGGCGCACTTGATCCCACTGCCACCTGTAATTAGATTAAATTCTAGAAAAATATGCACAAGGAGGGCAGTCAGATGGTCTATGATCGTCAGCCATTTTCAATTTTTTGGGGCGATTGCAGTTTTTGAGGTATGTGATTAAGTGCTTTGAAAAATAAAATCTTGGACAAATGGAAAATATTTTTTGACTTTGCTAAGGTTTGTAGGTTACAAATAGTGTCGAATTCCGGCGAATATTAGTTCATCTGGAAGCTCCAACATTTCTAAACATAGTGCAGCCATCTGTTTGTCTCTCGGTCATTATTTCAAATTTTGGTTCACAAAATGGATAAAAGAGGGTATTTCGGCTACAGTGGCGCATTTTGGTGGAGGGTATAGTGGCGCACCCCGAAATTTTTTAAATTCATAAACTTCACGCGGTAGGTAGCCTATATGATAGTTTTTACTTCTACTACTACTACTACAAACTCGTCGCAGCCTTAAGCCGCCTGAGACCGACACACTGCCGAACACTTCTCCTCCATACCACCCTGTTTAAGGCTTCTGCCCCCAAAGATTTTGGGTAATTTCTTATGATCTCGTCCCAGTCTAACGTGGGACATCCTGTCCCCCCCCCTTCAGACCACTAAGTAGAACTAATCTAGGAATTCGATCGCCCAGGTTAGGCTGGGGTTCTAGGTTAAGCTCGGTTCTGGTTAGCCTACAAGTTCTAGAAGTTCAGTAACAAAGGCTACATCCCCCAAACATTATATATTGGTCATTTGGCATTCTTGAAGAATGCCAAATGAAGCAGAGCGTATGAAGATTGCCGTGCACACGGTACTGGAATTGAAGCTTTCACAACGGGCTGCTGCCAAAAAATACGAGATCCCAGAGACAACACTCCTTCGATATGTAAATAAGGCTCGCAACGCGTCGGACGATAAAAAGCTGACTTTAAAATTTGAGCCAAATTACCAAGTCCGTCAAGTGTTAACTGATGAACTTGAACAGCAACTTCACGATTATTTGATAAAAGCATGCAAAATGCACCATGGTTTGACACGGCTCAAAGTCCACCAATTCGCTTTCGAAATTGCAAAGATGAACCAATTGAAGGTGCCATCAACATGGCATGAGAAAAAGATGACGGGGAAAGACTGGTATTACAGTTACATGAAACGCTTCCCAGACCTGTCTATCCGCAAAGCGGAGGGAACAAGCTTGGCCAAAGCCACGGCATTCAACAGAACAACTGTAAACGAGTTCTATGACAACTTGGAGACTGTTATGAATAAGTTTAAGTTTCAGCCTAGTGATATTTATAACTTAGATGAGACGGGGGCAACAACAGTGCAGTGACCACCAAATGTGATAGCACCCAAGGGGCACAAACAGGTGGGCCAAGTGACTTCTGCTGAGCGAGGCGAACTGACCACAGTCTGCTGCACCATCAATGATCAAGGTATTTTCTTGCCACCTTACTTCGTCTTCCCAAGGAAAAGATTTGGCTCCCAGTTGATAAATGGTGCACCACCAGGCAGTGGCGGTAGCGGTTCTGCCAAAGGATGGATGACATCTGACATCTTCCTGCTTGTCCTCGAACACGTTGTGAAACATGCCCGCTGTACAAAAGAGAGACCCATATTACTGATAGAAGACAACCACTCTTTTCATGTGTCGATCCAGGCCATTCAGTACTGCAAAGATAACGGGATAGTGGTTCTGACTTTGCCACCCCACACCAGCAGAAAGCTACAGCCACTGGACAGAACAGTCTACAAATCATTCAAAAACTACTACAACATCGCCTGCAATGACTGGATGAACAGCAACCCCGGACAGACAATTGGCATCTCTATCATCGCTCAACTTGTTGGAAAGGCCTTCCAACTCTCCTTCACACAGAAAAACATAGTCAGTGGCTTTGCTGCTACTGGGATTTTCCCCTTCAACCGCCTACTTTTCACAGACGACGATTTTCTCGCATCAGCTGTGACCGACAGACCAGACCCTAATCCCAGCGCAGCTCCAGAGGCCAAAGAAGTCGAGCAAGAATTGAAAAGTCATAACGAATCGGGTCCAAGCACTGCCTCCCCTACCCCCGTTACACCCGAAGCTGTAACCTACCCAAGAGCGCCCCCCAGGAAGCTGCCAGAAGGGGCTCGGAAGAGGAAGAAAAACCATCATTGCCACGGATACCCCAGTGAAAGATGTTTTAGAGAAATAATTCATGGAAAGGGAGGCAAAGAAAAAGGCCAAGACTTCTAAGATTAACCCCAAGACAAAGAAAGCCGTTGTCCAAAAGCCAGTGCCAAAAAAAACAGGATGTCCAACCTAAGAAAAAACGCAGTGCTGTTGGATACTTTGCTAAATTTGACCGCAATTTCAAGAGAAACAGTCATGCAAAGACCCTGTTTTCTGATTCTTTGTCTGATGATGACTTTGGTGACTCTGCCACAAAAGGCAATAGTAGCTGTGATAGTGATGAAAGCCTCCACTGTGGCCTTGAAGACCAAAACGATTTTTTGTATGACGATGAAGTCCCTGTTGGAGATTATGTTCTTGTTTGCGAGGGGGAGATCAAAAAGAACAAAATTTACTCCGTGGGCGAAGTCCTCTCTGAGTCCAGCTTTGACATTGAGCTCATGTATATTAAGAGAATGGTTCCTTTCTACAAGTTCATCAGGACCAGTGAAAATTACACTTTCAGCAAGTCGAGTGACTAAATGAAGCTACCTGCTCTGAATATTTCTGGTGGCACAGAAAGACAAGCGGAGCAACTGGTCTTCCCCATTGACCTGACTGCTTACAATATTAACTAGTGCGCCTTCTTCTTTTATTTTCAGTTCATTATTTTTTATTTCCTTACTCATTATACAAAGTATTCATCTTTTAGGTATTTTCAGTTCATTATTTTGTACTTCCTTACTCATTAAACGAAGTATTCATCTTAGCAGTTTGATTGCGCCACTGTTCCAGATGGGTGCGCCACTGTTCCAGATGGGGTGCGCCATAGTTCCCGCCTAGTCGGCAACAATGGCGCAAAAAGTGGCTGTCAGAAAACATGACTCCATCAAAAACTGGTTCAAAGAAGAAGTGTGAAATAAATCACCAGTGTAGAATAATAAACTGCCTGCACAACAGTTTAAAAATCGTCCAAAAATGTAAATATTTGCCAAAGTTACGATGCTTTGACCTGAACGTGCGCCACTGTACCCACCTCTCCCCCTAAATAACAAGAGCTAAGAGCTCATATGGCACTTGTGACGAGGCGAGAAGAGCTAAGAGCCAAGAGATCATATGGTATGAGCTCTAACAAAATTCTATGAATCAATAGATTGATTTAAAAAGGAAAATAAGAGGCTTAATGCCGGTCAAGATTTAAAATAAGAGCTCTGAGTCACATAGTCCTTCTAAATATCAAAATTCATTAAGATCCGATCACCCACTCGTAAGTTATAAATACCTAATTTTTTCTGATTTTTCCTCTCCCTTTTGCCCCCCAGATGGTCGAATATGGGAAAACGACTTTAACAAGTCAAATTGTGCAGCTCCCTGACACGCCTACCAATTTTCATCGCCCTAGCACGTCCAGAAGCACCGAACTCGCCAAATCACTGAACAAACAAATACAACGTAGAAACAATAGGGAAAGTTTTTTCAAGACAATGGAAATTATTTATGTAGATATTTCGGCCCTATGTCCAAGGGCCGTCTTCAGCACAATACAATACTATATATATATATATATATATATAAAAGAACTTACATCAAATTGTGAGAATTAAAACTGAATATAAAAACACTTATTAAAACAATTTTTTTTTAAAAATATAGCCCTAGCATCCTTACTTCAGCGAAGTTCTACCAGGACTGGCGAAAAGAATGAAATGAAGAAATATAAACTCATTCAAACTAAAGAGAATAAAATGATTAGATGCAATTTCTTAAAGCTAATCTTGCTTGTTTAGCAGCCTGTCTCAAAGGCCTTTTCGTAGTTGGTTCAGTACTATTATAAATTAGTATGTAGTAATTATAATACTAATATTATAAATTAGAGCAGTTGTAATTTCCCTCATTGATCGTGCCCTAAATATTTGCTCCCATTCATATATAAATGCAGAAATAAATTTTATCAGAGATATTCTTTTTGGTAATGGATACCCCATTCCTTTTGTAAATAAAATAATTAGCCGTAGAATAAAAAGACATTCTTGTAAAATCGAAGAAGATACTTCACAATGTGAGGCTATTGATAAGCCCTCAAATATTGTCTATCTTCCGTATATCCCAAAGATTACAACAAAATTAAAAAATATTTGCACAAAAAATAATCTGTACGTAGTTTTTACTAATAATTTTAAAATCATCAATTTCTTAAATTCGGGTAAAGATAAAACCCCAGTTACTCGCCAAAGAGGGGTCTATCAAATACCCTGTAATTGCGGAAAATACTATGTCGGCAGGACCCATCAGAATCTAGACAAAAGGTTACAACAGCATAAAAATGACATAGACAAGGCCTTAATTTCAAATGGTTCCAACAATTCCTTTGATTCTGCTCTAGGTTGGCATATATTTAATAATCCGTCCCACATGATACTTTTTGAAAACTCTTCACTCATTAGTAATGATTTGGGAATAAAACAGGTGGTTCGAGAATCAATTGAAATTAATCTCAAAATAAATAAAAATATTTCTTTGAACAGGGACTTGGGGGAATACTCACTAAATTCTTTATACTCAAATTTAATTAAAAATGATCTAACAAAATATTTTACTAAACCAATTTATAATAGTACTGAACCAACTACGAAAAGGCCTTTGAGACAGGCTGCTAAACAAGCAAGATTAGCTTTAAGAAATTGCATCTAATCATTTTATTCTCTTTAGTTTGAATGAGTTTATATTTCTTCATTTCATTCTTTTCGCCAGTCCTGGTTGAACTTCGCTGAAGTAAGGATGCTAGGGCTATATTTTTAAAAAAAAAATTGTTTTAATAGGTGTTTTTATATTCAGTTTTAATTCTCACAATTTGATGTAAGTTCTTTTATATATATATATAGTTTTGTATTGTGCTGAAGACGGCCCTTGGACATAGGGCCGAAATATCTACATAAATAATTTCCATTGTCTTGAAAAA
Source organism: Artemia franciscana (assembly GCF_032884065.1). Lineage (NCBI taxonomy): Eukaryota > Metazoa > Arthropoda > Branchiopoda > Anostraca > Artemiidae > Artemia > Artemia franciscana. The sequence continues at coordinate 128,706 of NW_027062806.1, read as the reverse complement.
ACTTTCCCTATTGTTTCTACGTTGTATTTGTTTGTTATGGAAAGGCAGTGTGGTCTTCGTCGCTAATCACTGAACACCTCCCCCCAACTCCCCCAAAGAGAGCGAATCCAGTACGATTCTGTCAATCACGTATCAAGGACATTTGTTTATTCTATCCACCAAGCTTCATCCCGATTCCTACACTCCAAGTGTTTTTCCAAGATTTCCCCCTCCAAATCCCCACAATGTCAAAAGATCTGGTCGGGATTTGAAATAAGAGCTCTGAGACATGAATTCCTTCTAAAAATCAAATTTCATTACGATCCTATCATCTATTCGTAAAATATAAATACTCCAATTTTCATGTTTTCCAAGAATTCCGGTTCCCCCCTCCAACTCCCCCGAATGTCACAGGATCTGGTCGGAATTTGAAATTAGAACTTTAAAGCACAAGATCCTTCTAAATATCAAATTTCATTAAGATCTGGTCACCCTTTCGTAAGTTACAAATACTTCAATTTTCAAAATTACCCCCCCCCCCAAATTCCACCAAAGAGAGCAGATCCGGTCCAGTTATGTCAGTCACGTATCTTACACAGGTTTCTATTCTTCCCATCCAGTTTCATCATCCTGATCTCACCGCTTTAAGTATTTTCTAAGATTTCCGGTCCCCCCAACTGCCCTCCCCCCAATTACGCTTGATCTGGTTGAGATTTAAAATAAGATATCGGAGTTACGAGGTCCTTCTAAATATGAAGTTTCATGAAGATCCGATCACTCCTTCGTAAGTTAAAAATACGTCATTTTTCTTATTTTTCAGAATTACCCCCCCCCCCCCGAAATTGAGCGGATCCGTTCTAATTATGTAAATCACGTATGCAAGACTTCTGCTTATTTTTCCAACCAAGTTTCATCCCAATCCCTCCAATCTAAGCGTTTCCCATCATTTTAGGTCTCCCCACCCCAAACTTCCCCCAATGTCACCAGATCCAGTCAGGATTTAAAATAAGAAGTTTGAGACACGATATCCTTCTAAGAATCAAATTTCATGGAGATCCTATCACCCGTTCGTAAGTTAAAAATACCTCATTTTTTCTAATTATTCAGAATTAACCCCCCCCCCCCAACTACCCCAAAGAGAGCGGATCCGTTCTGGTTATGTCAATCATGTATCTAGGACTCATGTTTTTTTTTCCACCAAGTTTCATCCCGATCCCTCCACTCCAAGTGTTTTCAAATTTTTAGGTTTCTCCCTCCCAACTCTCTCCCCCCCCAATGTCACCAGATCCGGTCGGGTTTAAAATAAGAGCTCTGAGCCACGATATCCTTCTAAATATCAAATTTCATAGAGATCCGATCACCCATTCGTAAGTTAAAAATACCTCATTTTTTTTATTTTTTCAGAAATACCCCCCCCCCCAACTACCCAAAAGAGAGCGGATCCGTTCCGTTTATGTCAATCATCTATCTAGGACTTGTGTTTATTTTTCCCACCATGTTTCATCCCGATCCCTCCACTCTAAGTGTTTTCCAAGTTTTAGGTTTCCCCCTCCCAACTCCCCGCCCCCATCACCAGATCCGGTCGGGATTTAAAATAAGAGCTCTAAGACACGATATCCTTCTAAACATCAAATTTCATTGAGATCCGATCACCCGTTCGTAAGTTGAAAATACCTCATTTTTCTAATTTTTAAGAATTACTCCCCCCCCCCAACTACCCCAAAGAGAGCAAATCAGTTCCGATTATGTCAATCATGTATCTGGGACTTGCGCTTATTTTTCCCATCAAGTTTCATCCCGATCCCTCTACTCTAAGTGTTTTCCAAGATTTTAGGTTTCCCCCCTCCAACTCCCCCCAATGTCATCAGACCCAGTCGGGATTTAAAATAAGAGCTCTGAGATACAATATCATTCCAAACATCGAATTTCATTAAGATCCAATCACCCGCTCATAAGTTAAAAATACTTCATTTTTTCTATTTTTTCCGAATTAACCGGCCCCTACCCCCCCCCCCAGATAGTCAAATCGGGAAAACGACTATTTCTAATTTAATCTGGTCCGGTCCCTGATACGCTTGCCAAATTTCATCGTCCTAGCTTACCTGGAAGTGCCTAAAGTAGCAAAACCGGGACTTTAGGTTCCCCCCCCCAACTCCCCCCAATGTCATCAGATGTGGTCGGGATTTAAAATAAGAGCTCTGAGACACAATATCATTCCAAACATCAAATTTCATTCAGATCCAATCACCCGCTGATAAGTTAAAAATACTTCATTTTTTCTATTTTTTGCGAATTAACCGGGCCTCCACTCCCCCCCAGATGGTCAATTCGGGAAAACAACTATTTCTAATTTAATCTGGTCCGGTCCCTGATACGCTTGCCAAATTTCATCGTCCTAGCTTACCTGGAAGTGCCTAAAGTAGCAAAACCGGGACTGACAGACCGACAGACAGACCGACTGAATTGGCGACTGCTATATGTCACTTGGTTAATACCAAGTGCCATAAAAAGACAAAAATTAGTCAATGCATGAGAGGGGCTGCACCCTTCTAGATCTTTTGCTCATTAAACTAACGTCTCTGTTAATTTGACAAAGCTGTTTATTCTAAATTAACATGCCTGATGCTTATGAAGTCTTTCTTAAAATTTGGAAAAAAGTGAAACTTTGGCATAAAGAGAGAGTAGGGCTCATGATGAATAAGGAAGCTGCTAAATCTTGTTTAGACTGGGAAGGTATTAATAATATAAATACTAATCACTCATTTTTTGAAAAAGTTTAAGGTATCAATTATATTAGTATATGCCCCTGTAGAGTCAACTGATGGAGATGCTAGTAATTCAGATGAATTGTACTTACAGTTACAGAAGCAAATAGACAGGGTCCCAGGTAGAAACATGTGTGTTTTTATTAGGAGATTTTAACGCCGAGGTTGGTAGAAATAGGGATAGATGGTGTCCTAGCTAAGGTAAATTTGGTGTAGGAAAAGAAAACAATAATGACTACAGACTATTGCAATTTTTAAGCATAACAATCTAGTTATAACCAGTACGGTGTTCGTTTCAATATAGGGAATAAATTAATATAGTGTTCACATGATGGTAAGACAGCACACCCTATGGATTATGATATTTCAAACCAAAGACTGACAGGATCAGTATAAGATACTAGGGCAGGTAGGAGTGTTGTTATTAATGTTAAAAGTAAAGATCACAATGTGGCAGTGTCTAGTGTTAATTTAAAGTTGAAAATTAGGAAGGGTAACTACTCCCTAGGAATTTATGATATTAGTAGACTCCAGTATGAGAATTAGAAGTACTTTTCAGGAACAATTGAAAATTAAACTGGAAAGTTTAGAATTTAACAATGTTGAACACGGATGGAATTATTTTTGGAAAACAATTTAGAAAGTTTCTGATCGTGTCTTAGGGAAGATTGCTAGGACTGTGGTCAGGAGTATTAGGGAAAATTGCTCTAGCGGTAACCCATTGCTCTAAGCACATACCAACACCATATTCCTCTTTCATGTGATATTTCATTGAGCCCATGTTTGCCGCTTAAAGCACGAATCCTTAAAGCCGTCAATGGTTAGACCATTGCTCAATTGGTAGTAACCATCAGCTTCACACATACCAACAATATACTCATTCTCATATGGGGTTCCCATCTAGCCCATGTCCACTGTATAGCATTCAAGCTTCTCGCTCTCTCACTCTCGCTTCGGGATAGGCGGGGAGGGGGTGCCCGCTGTCTCCAATCACTTTCCACAGAGTGTCTATTAATTGCTTCAGCTCAGCCCATCACTCTTGGCCAATTTCATTTTTCACTATTTTTTCATTTGGATAGTGACCCCCTTATATAAGGTCTGGGGATTATCGGCAAGGGTTCCGGTTGCAAATTTATAATTTTAATTAATTAAAGTGCACTTTTTGTTGTCAAGCACAGACAGTTGAATTTTTTTTCTGACCCAAATCCCTGAATTTCAAAATAAGTTTTTGTCACTTGCATTTCAAAATTATTCGATACATTCTCTGTTAATTGTTATGTTCCCAACAAAAATAGATTAAGCTTTTCACAGAAGTGAGGTAAATCCCAATTGTTTGCCTTATACAATAGAAAAGAAAGAAAAAAGGAGTGAAATTATTCTGAAACTTTGCGTTTGCGTTTTTAGACGGCAATATAAACAAGTCCTTTCTGGCGTAATAAAAAGGTGCTAAAGCTTTGTACTTGATCAAATTTAGTTTAAAGGACATTCATAAAAAAAAAGTTTCTGAAGCGAAATGACAATTTTCTGTTACACAAACAAAAATAAAAAATCAACTAAGAAAAGTTTAAAATGTACCTAAAAGCATTTGTTTCAATCATGCAAATAACCGGTCACAAGAAATATTCAGAATATCCTTTTTTCGCCTTTTTTCGATGATGAAACGTCTTGAAATAAAACAACCAGCGGATCTTTCTTTTATATTTCTATACTGTGCCAGTAAATTAGAAGAGGATTTATTGATAAGCTTACCATTATTTGCCTTTTTTTTAAATTCTTCGTAAGTTTTGGTGACAATAGCTCTTCTTCTATTTTGATGTAGGTCACTTGTCAGTTCACAATTATCCGATCCCCGAAGATCAAATGGCTGAAATTAAATGAATAAGTAAATAAAAACACTCAACTAAAATGTTTGGGCTTTCTTAGTCAAGCATGGGCGAATATTCCTAAAAATATATAGCATGTCTTATGGTGTAGAAAAAGGGCATATACTTAGCAGGGCCGTATCCAGGATTTTTTACGGGGGTGTTTTACAAAAGAATTATTTTTTTTTTGGGGGGGGGGGATCTACAAAAAAAAACTTTATAAACGCATCAAACATTTATTTATATTCATTTTTGTTAAGTTTTTAAGAGGCAGACAAATGTTTCGGGGGGGGCAAACCCTACATTACCCCCCACCCCTGATTACGGCCTTGATACTTAGAAAGAAAGGAGCAGCGAAAGAACAAGAAAAATGACTTGATTATTGACTGGAATCTGTTGAGCTAAAATTCAGGGGCTTATCTTTCAACCGGGGTTCCCGCTATACACACATGGGGACGAGGTTTGAGTTATAGGTAGACTTGTGACGTATGTGGGGGGGGAGAACACCAACTTACCCTAAAATATTCTTCAGCTTGGTAAAAATAACTGAGATCATAAAAATTTTGCAGAAAGTGATACGAATTTTACCCCATTTTGAAAATTTTACAATGCTTTAAAATGCAAACTTACTATTTAACCACGATTTTATTGCTGTTTTATCGATCTTACCCGAAAAAAAAAAGATCTTTTCATCTGAAAGTAAGGAGCGACATTAAAACTCAAAACAAACTTAAATTACTCCATGTATGAAAGGGGCTGTTCCCTTCTCAGAGTCCGGCTTCTCAGAGTACGCTAAAGTTTGACTTTCTCTTAATTCTACTTTATAATACAGTAAACAACTTTAGCGTAAAGAGCGGCCCGTTGAGAAGAGTGCAGCCCCTTTCATACACGGAGTAATTTCTCTTCGTTTTGAGTTTTAATGTCGCTCCTTACTTTCAGTTGAAAAACTTGTTTTTTTTTATATCTAATTTCTGAACATTTTTGAATTAATGCATGTTTGATTTTGGCTCTCCGCAAATGAATAATAAAAACGAAATTTGCGCATTAATTTTTTTTTTGTTAAATGGTTTTCTCTTAGTTTTGATCAGACATTTTTGAGAAAAAGGGTGGGGGAGGAGGCCTAGTTGACCTCCAATTTTTCGGTTACTTTAAAAGGCAACTATAATTTTTAATTTTTAGCGAACGTTTTTAATTAGTAAAAAAATATAAGTAACTTACAAATTAACCTACGTAACGAACTTCTATATTCGTATATCCTATATAGGAGGGGGTTTGCCCCCTCGTTAATACCTCGCTCTTTACACTAAAGCTTTAATTTTGTCCCAATTCTTTAAGATTTACCTCTGAATCAGAAAGGCTGTAGAATAAATAGTTGATATTACTAAAAATACTTTAGCGTAAAGAGCGAGGTATTTAGGCAGAGATTAACCCCTCAAATACGTAATAATCTCTGTTCGTTTAAAGTTTTAATGCTGGTCCTTACTTTCAGTGGAAAAAACTTTTTCAGATTTATTTTTTCATTTTTTTTTTTAAATAGTGCAAGAAAATCCTGCATCCCCTTCGTGGGATTTCTCTTCTACCATGAAAAATTCCTCCAAGGGAAGATCCTCCCTCGTAGCCCCTTCCCCTCAACCACTCCCCCTCTCTAACCAAAAAAATCCCTCTGAAAAGGTCTGTACACTTCCAAATAACCATTTCTGTATGTAAACGCTGGTCAAAGTTTGTAACTTACAGCCCCCCCCCCAAGGACTATTGGGATTAAGTCAGCCCCAAAGACATAGTTATTATGTTTTTCGACTATGCTGAACAAAATGGCTATATCATAAATTTGATCCATTGACTTTGGGAAAAAAGACCGTGGGAGGGGGCCTAGGTGCCCTCCAATTTTTTGGTCACTTAAAAAGGGCACTAGAGCTTTTAATTTCCGTAAGAATGAGCCCTCCCACGACATTCTAGGAACTATTGTTTGAATATATTTACTGCTTTTGACATGAAATCGCTTTGAAAAGTTTAGAGATATCAGTAATTTTCATATCAAGGAAAACCATGTAATTTTTGAGAAACTATTTGTTTTAATCGGGTAGAAATTTCCTATTTAAGATAACTAAGAACTAAGAATAGAACGAACGTAGCGACGCAGCCCCCAGACCCTCTCCTCGCATGAAAAAGGGAAAATAGCCGGGATATCACGCTGGGACCACCTT